>NC_069506.1:209830498-210015498 GCF_027579735.1 Bombina bombina
CCACAAAGCATTAGTATGCTGAGCTAGCTGTCCAGCTAGCCACAAGCTCCAGACACAGGGGGAACAGTGAGGACAAGTCACCCGAACAGAGCAACATGAAGCTTCCACATCACCTCAGATTTGAAGTCAGAGGACAGTAAAACATGGGCTTGGATGCCACCTGGATGGCAATACCTGAACCATATGAGTGGAAAACCACTAGGACCTCTTCTATCCCAAGGAGGAGATGCAGAGCATTCCCAACACCGGGGAAGGACCCTTAACCGGAGCCCAAAAAAGACCTCACGGTTTAAGGTCCCATAAAGGAACAACCAACTCCCAAAGGGAATCCAAGTCCCCCGAAGGTGACCCACCCACAAGGAGAAACGGACAAAGTCCAAGAAGGTCTCAATGAAGAAGAGAACCCACTAAAGGAACTAGTCCAAAAAGGACAATTTCCTAATGAAAAACCGCCCAGACCAGCGGAAAAGAGGCGCTAAAACCATCTAATTTTCCCACCACGTAGGAAGGAATACTCTAGGTTCCAAGTGTATCGGAAGCAACAGAGCCTGACGCAGCAAAATTCACTGACCCAGTCACCAGAGAGACGGCTATTTAGGACTGAAACAATCCCGAGAGCCGCACGGACCCGCAAGTCCTCTTGAGAATGCTTAGCTGAAACTTGAAATACAAATAACAATAAACAAATAATGTTGAGAGCACTCAACCTGACCAGCAAGGTTTAAATAGGCGCCACGTGTCTGAATAAGCCACGAGACAGAAGATCTGAACCCGAGCAGGACCAACCTGCAACCAGGGTCATAACTGCCAAGCCCGCTAAATCCGCCCTCAGAGGAGGAAGAAAAAAACAGACAAACAATGGTACCAACGTGTCCCGAACAACATCCGTTGAAGCAAACAGTGAGTATCAATCCCAGAGAAAGTTCCCACAGGAAACATAGTATAAAAATAAAATTCATACTAAACCAGATTAAATAAAAATGACAGGTAACCCGAGGGTTGATCGCCCAAGAAGAACAGAAATATCTGCAAGACCAGCCTAACGGAAACCCTGTTCTTCCAACAAAACTGGGAAGGATCTTGATAACAAGACTTAAAGGAGATTACTTCATCCCACCCCATGTCTAACGAGGTGAGCCATTCGAAGGAGGAGACTGATGAGTCCTACAACCGGGAAAGATAGGGTCCCCGAACAGCTCAAAAACGTGTCTGAGTAGAACACAAAGGCCAGCCTGTAACAAAAAGGCACAACACTCAGGAACAGTTACACCCGCAGGGAACTGCACATGCCCCTCTTGTGGCCAAGAGACCTGGGGCAATCGAGCACAATCACAAACATCTGGACTTTGTAGATGCGCAAGCGCCAAAAGTATTTAAAGCGAAAATGTGCCACAAACTCCCCACAAACTCCAGGGGGGGAGATCCATAACCTGGGTTACCCGTATGTGTAGTAGTAGGGAGCAGTAGGGAACTCGCCTCCCGGAGGACAGGGCCCCCCGAGGCGGATGGCTCAGCAGGTCCCCTTGAATCCCCGAAGCCCGAGGAACAAGGCGCTCTAGAAGAATCAATGGGGCCAATTCGCATTCGTCACAGGACTCTGAATCAGAAAGTTGAACAATCTCAACATCAGTATCCGCCATAACTGGATAAAGGAAACCAAAAATTTACTAAATATAAAACAATTTAAAAATGGCACCTGACACCCACAATGGATGGGGCACTCACCACCTCCTATGAACCAGACACCAGCAGACTAGAATTCTCTGTCGCCACACAGTCAGGAATGCGGAAATGGAGACCAGAACATAAACCACGCCCGGTTACAAGGTGAACCGTATAGTCCAAAAAAGCTCGCGCCGACCGTAAGGTTGTGTCACTTTGAAAGGCCGTTATGTTCCAAAAGCCACGAGCCCAGTTAACACTACACATAAGCAGATTGAATCACATAAACATGATAAAAAAAAACCCTGTTCAATAATCCCCCTTAGGAGATATTAACCCTAGATTCCAAGATACTAAAGGAGTCCCACTGAGACCCTGTATTTTTCATGTGTAGTTTGCAGGAAAAAAATATAGTTACAGTACAATCATGAAGAAGTAAAATTAAACAATCTTACCGGAATCTACACCGTGGAACAGGAACACGGCCCTTCAAGAGTGACGGAAGTAGCCTCGCCCTTTGCCATGGACTTGAGAGAAGAAAGCAGCAGCGAAGCGAAGTTAGACAATGTCAATTGCTTGTGGAGTTGGTAAAATGAGTCGGGATGGTTTCGAAGAAAGACTCTTCCTGCATCTCCAGACTCTAACCTTCATCCAAGCCCTCACTGGGAGACTGACAGGATTACTTAAAACTCCCATCCCATGTCGAAGAGTACTACCTTCCATAAGAGATGTAAACAAACTTCTGACACTTCTCTGCCAACCTCCTGGGATGAAAGGCAAGGAATGACTGGGGGATGAGGGAAGTGGGAGGAGAATTTAAGCCTTTAGATGGGGTGCCTTTGCCTCCTCCTGGTGGCCATGTTATTATTTCCCAAAAGTAATGAATTTAGCTGTGGACTCTTTCCTTTTATGAAGAAAAAAGTACTTGTATGTCCCTTTAAAAAAGAGATAGAAAAAGTACAAATATGTTCTAAATGTGTTTGAACAATTTATTTTATTATTATTGCATATAAAACTATTTTTTGCTGTTATGTTATGCAGAGGGTTTAACATATTTTAAGTCTGCTCCAGTGCAAGAATGCACTACTGTAAGCTAGTGGAACACAACTGGTGGACCAATGAAAAGAGCATATGTGGATCCCAACCAATCCCATCTAGCTTAAAGAAGTGCATTGTGAATCCCGAGCCTACTTAGGAACACTTTTCAACAAAGGATTTCAGGAGAATGACAAGTTTAGTACAAGTAAATTGAAAAGTCTTACAACTTGCATAATCTAATTGAATCATTACATTTTGTCTTTCATGTTAAATAGAGAGTTCCTGTAATGTAAAAACCAAATGTTTTTATCATATAACTAGCCGTTTTATACTATGAAACTGATCTTTTCAGACTGACGCCCCACTTTCAATCTAACAGAACTCAATTTGAATCCATTAGAAGAGACAATATAAATTAGTAAACAATATAAACAGAAAATCCAGTTGAAACACAAAACTATATTAGGCATTTTGAAGGCTTTTCAATGAGGTTTTGCAGTGCTTTTCATAGATCTATATGGAAGCAAATAAGACATTGTTGAAAGACAGCATGGCTATGTCTGTACTACTCATGATTGTCTATAATGTTTGAATGCAGGTTCCTCATAAAACCCATTACCAATAATAATATCAATTCACACATTTCATAAAATGTTTTAAACTAGTTCAACATGTGCTTGTTGTTAAAAGTGTTAATACCTCATTGCAATCATAAAAGAAATGTATCATACTCAAACTCTTTAGAATTGAGAAAGGTTTTTACATTTTAATAAACATACATTAAACAGTAAATAATTGCTAGATGATAGGATATATTCAAAGAAAATATTACTTTGATAATATGTTAAGTTTCTATAAAGCAATGGGATCCGCAGTATTGTAAACTAGGTTTTCTTCTCTGCGGAGGACAATTATGGACAGATATAGATGGGCCACTGGGGTTTGCAATCCATTGCCGAGTGTAATTTAGCAATGTTAAAGGGACATGAAACACAAAATTTTTATTTCATGATTCAGATAGAACATACAATTTTAAAAAAACTTTCAAATTTACCTCTATTACTAAAAATGTTTAGTTTACTGGTTATCCTTTGTTGAATAGCAGGAAGGTGTGTTCAGGAGCGTGCACGTGTCTGCAGCACTGTATGGAAGCAGTTTTGCAACATTATACATTAGCAAGATCACTATATGGCAGTGCTATTTCCTGTCATGTACTGTATATCTCTTCAACAAATAATAAACATGAGAACAAACCAAATCGGATAACAGAAGTAAATGGAAGCATTTTTAAAAATTTCCCCGTCTGAATCATGAAAGAAAAATTTGGGGTTTTATGTCCCTAAAAATCAGAAATTTGCATTTCCACTTCTAACAGAAGCCCAAAATTTTCAGGAAAGGGGACAAAATAAATAAATAAAAATATGTACCAATTTTTAATACACGTCCTTATATATAATACAATCCCAAGGTATGTAATTATTATTATCGGTTATTTGTAGAGCGCAACAGATTCCGCAGCGCTATATGTAATGCTCCCTTAACCAAAATAGGGCCAGATTACAAGTGGAGCTTTTTGCGCACATATTACAAATTGAAAGTAAACGGTTTTCGCTAATTCACTAACATGACAAGATAAAAAAAAAAAAGCTCAACTTACAATACTGAGCGCATGATAACATATTCCCCCATAGACGTCAATGGAGGAAAAAATAATTGGGGGGAAAATAAATAAATTGCATACCCGACAAGAAAACCTTAATATTTTACATTCCAATGTTCTTCACATAACAGAATGTTCTATTTATGCATAAATAAATATTTTCTAAACATCTATGTATATAGATTCAAAAGAGACAGAGAGAGATAGTAATAATTAACTTAAAGTCCTTATACTAAGTCCTAATAAGACCTGTAATGCTGCCTTTAATAACCTGACAGAGTATTCTTGGCAGCTCCCCGCCACCAAAATTACAAAGTCTGTAAAATTAAAAATAATGTAAAGATTGGTTGTAGGCGCAAGAACAGGGCTTATAACGAAGTTATTCAGTTTGCATCAGCAAAACAAATCAATAAAATGATATTAACGCAATTAAATATTATCTAATAAACTTTTAAAAGTGTATGTATATTGGTGTATACTATGCATAAGAGTCCAGTGATAAAAGTCCCAGAAACAATCTAAAAAAGGTTCCCACGTGAAAGAAATTCTTCTAAAAGACAAGCTCCAGGTAAGTTGGTGTGCCCCAAAATGACCAATAGCGATAGATGAACTTCCTACTTTCAAAAAACTACCTCAATCAACTTTACAACTACAAGGCATCAGCTGAAACGGAAAAGTTTTGTATGGTGAGCCATATTGAAAGGCATCAGCTGGAAACACACAGCAGTCTAGTACATACTTTGGAGGATCGTTTGTTTTGCATTTTTGCATCAATTACCATTAGCCAGGAGGCTCAGAGGAATGAATGTGAGCTAGCGGTGCAATTCTGAATGGGATTGCAACTACTCACAGAATAAACAAAGAGGAAATCTTTCTGCAAGGGGCATTGAAGGAAGCAGATCTGCCTGTGGGGAGGAGCCAATGACTAGAGAGCCAACTACTTGACAATCTGTGCGGCACATACCTCATTTTGATTGAGGTAGTTTTTTGAAAGTAGGAAGTTATATCTATCGCTATTTGTCAGTTTGGGCACACCAACTTACCTGGAGCTAGTCTTTTAGAAGAAATTATTTCACATGGGAAATATTTTAGATTGTTTCTGGGACTTATCACTGGACTTGTTGTTGCAACAACTTTTATGCATATACACACTTGCATTATATCATTTTATTGAATTGTATTGCTGATGCAAACTGAATAACTTTCAGTTATAAGCCCTGATCTTGCGCCTACAACCAAAACTTTACACATATATATATGTGTGTGTGTGTGTGTGTGTGTGTGTGTGTGTGTGTGTGTGTACAGGGAGTGCAGAAATTATTAGGCAAGTTGTATTTTTGAGGATTAATTTTATTATTGAACAACAACCATGTTCTCAATGAACCCAAAAAACTCATTAATATCAAAGCTGAATAGTTTTGGAAGTAGTTTTTAGTTATAGCTATTTTTAGGGGGATATCTGTGTGTGCAGGTGACTATTACTGTGCATAATTATTAGGCAACTTAACAAAAACAAATATATACCCATTTCAATTATTTATTTTTACCAGTGAAACCAATATAACATCTCAACATTCACAAATATACATTTCTGACATTCAAAAACAAAACAAAAACAAATCAGTGACCAATATAGCCACCTTTCTTTGCAAGGACACTCAAAAGCCTGCCATCCATGGATTCTGTCAGTGTTTTGATCTGTTCACCATCAACATTGCAGCAGCAACCACAGCCTCCCAGACACTGTTCAGAGAGGTGTATACCGTTTTCCCTCCTTGTAAATCTCACATTTGATGATGGACCACAGGTTCTCAATGGGGTTCAGATCAGGTGAACAAGGAGGCCATGTCATTAGATTTTCTTCTTTTATACCCTTTCTTGCCAGCCACGCTGTGGAGTACTTGGACGCGTGTGATGGAGCATTGTCCTGCATGAAAATCATGTTTTTCTTGAAGGATGCAGACTTCTTCCTGTACCACTGCTTGAAGAAGGTGTCTTCCAGAAACTGGCAGTAGGACTGGGAGTTGAGCTTGACTCCATCCTCAACCCGAAAAGGCCCCACAAGCTCATCTTTGATGATACCAGCCCAAAAAAAGTACTCCACCTCCACCTTGCTGGCGTCTGAGTCGGACTGGAGCTCTCTGTCGTTTACCAATCCAGCCACGGGCCCATCCCATCTGGCCCATCAAGTCTCACTCTCATTTCATCAGTCAATAAAACCTTAGAAAATCAGTCTTGAGATATTCTTGGCCCAGTCTTGACGTTTCAGCTTGTGTGTCTTGTTCAGTGGTGGTCGTCTTTCAAGCCTTTCTTACCTTGGCCATGTCTCCGAGTATTGCACCCTTGTGCTTTTTGGGCACTCCAGTGATGTTGCAGCTCTGAAATATGGCCAAACTGGTGGCAAGTGGCATCTTGGCAGCTGCACGCTTGAACTTTTCTCAGTTCATGGGCAGTTATTTTGCGCCTTGGTTTTTCCACACGCTTCTTGCGACCCTGTTGACTATTTTGAATGAAACGCTTGATTGTTCGATGATCACGCTTTCAGAAGCTTTGCAATTTTAAGAGTGCTGCATCCTCTGCAAGATATCTCACTATTTTTGACTTTTCTGAGCCTGTCAAGTCACTTCTTTTGACCCATTTTGCCAAAGGAAAGGTAGTTGCCCTAATAATTATGCACACCTGCTATAGGGTGTTGATGTCATTAGACCACACCCCTTCTCATTACAGAGATGCACATCACCTAATATGCTTAATTGGTAGTAGGCTTTCGAGCCTATACAGCTTGAAGTAAGACAACATGCATAAAGAGGATGATGTGGTCAAAATACTCATTTGCCTAATAATTCTGCACTCCCTGTGTGTGTGTGTATATATATATATATATATGTATGTATGTGTATATATATATATATATTTAAAATGCATAGAACACTGTGCTATGTGCAGAACACTGGAATGTGAAATATTTACAGTAAATACAGTTAAAAACTTTATTAAATATATTAAATGTGTGGATATATATATAGATATATAGATAGATAGATATAGATATAGATATAGATATAGATATAGATTTATATATATATATATATATTATACACACACACACACACATCTTTAGACATGTATATATCTCAATGTTACAGCTCTTTGCCTGCTTTTTATTCCTAACACCTGAGACCTCATATCTTTGAGCCCTTTTTAGTGATATATTTATGTTTAAATAATTTTAATTAGATTGTGTTATGAGTAACTGTACTTCTCAATATATTTTTTATGTGTTTTGTGCCACTTTTTGTTTTGCCAAACGGTTAACAAGAGCTCTGAGGTTGTGCCAATGTGCCGCATGTTAACTTCAATTGCACTCAAGTAATCGCATTTATCTTCAACTTCTAATACCGAGCGCTACATCCGACACGTGCAAACACCCTTGATAAACCCCCTTTTTGCTCGCACGTAATTTAGCGCTGCACTCGTAATCTAGCCTTTAATGTTTGTTGACATGAATTTTGCTTGTAATATTATTATCGGTTATTTGTAGAGCGCCAAAAGATTCTGCAGCGCTATAAGCAAAGGGGGAGTACAACAAAACAATTATAGGGATCAAATGGGTAGAGGGCCCTGCCAAGAGTTGCACTGTTGTAGTCAGCTCTTAAGAAGGTGATCTACAAACAGCTGGACTTTTAGGCTTACATGCTAAGGGGGTTCAGGGGATAGCAATGGAGGAGAGGAACTGGTATTAGGAAAGGTTAGCGTAGGTTGTATGCATCCCTGAACAGTAGAGTCTTTAGGGAGCACTTGAAGCTTTTAAAACTAGAAGAGAGTCTTGTGGAGCGAGGCAGAGAGTTCCACAAGATGGGAGCCAGTCTGGAGAAGTCCTGTAAACGGGAGTGTGATGAGGTGACAAGAGAGGAGGAGAGTAGGAGGTCATGAGCAGAGCGAAGGGGACGGGAGGGAGAGAATCTGGAGACAAGATCTGAGATGTAGGGGGGGGAGCAGTGCAATTGAGGGGCTTTGTATGTAAGAGTGAGAGTTTTGTGTTTGATCCTAGAGGCAAGAGGAAGCCAGTGAAGGGATTGGCAGAGAGGTGCAGCAGATGAGAGTGACGTGTAAGGAAGATGAGTCTGGCAGAGGCATTCATTATGGATTGTAAAGGAGCTAGGCGGCAGGTGGGGAGACCAGAGAGGACAGAGTTGCAGTAATCAAGGGGGAAAGAATGAGAGAGTGGATTAAAATCTTAGTTGTGTCTTGTGTAAGGAAGTGTCTAATTTTAGAGATGTTTTTAAAGGTGGAAGCGGCAGGCTTTAGCCAAGGACTGATGTGAGGAGTGAAGGAAAAGATCTAAGTCAAATGTGACCCCGAGACATCGGGCATGCGGGGGTAGGGGTAATGATGGAGTTGTCGACAGTTAGAGATATTGGGGGTGGAGATTTTGGAAGAAGGGGGGGAAAATGAGGAGCTCAGATTTGGAGAGATTTAGCTTGAGGTAGTGAGAGGACATCCAGGAAGAGATGTGAGAAAGACAGTGACACGGGTTAGCAAGGAAATAGATAGGTCTGGTGCAGAGAAGAAGTAGATTTGGGTGTCATCGGCATACAAATGATATTGGAAACCGTGGGACTTAATTAGGGAACCTGGTGATGACGTATAGATTGAGAAGAGAAGGGGACCGAGGACAGAGCCTTGCGGGTACTCCGACAGAAAGTGGTGACGGGGCAGAGGAGGCCCCAGAGAAGGCTACACTGAAGGTACGGTTTTGATAGGTAGGAAGAGAGCCATGAAAGGGCTGTGTCACAGATGCCGAAGGATTGGAGGGTTTTGGAGCAAAAGAGGGTGGTCGACAGTGTCAAAGGCTGCGGACAGATTAAGGAGGATAAGCAGAGAGAAGTGGCCTTTTGATTTAGCTGTAAGTAGGTCAATAGCCGTCTCTGTGGAGTGATAGGGACGAAATCCAGATTGCAGCGGGTCAAGAAGGGAGTTTAACGTAAGGAAATGGGAATAGGCGTGCATATACTAGTTTTTCGAGAAGCTTTGAAGCAAGAGGGAGGAGGGAAATAGGGCGGTAGTTGGATGGGGAGATAGGATCAAGGGAAGGTTTTTTGAGGATAGGTGTGACCCAGTGCATGTTTCATCGATGAGGGAAATGTACCAGTGCTGAGGGAGAGGTTGAAAATGTGTGTTAGTATAGGGGTAAGGGTAGCAGAGAGGGAGGGGAGTAGCTGTGAGGAGGATAGGGTCAAGGGGACACAAACAGTACATTGAAAAGTTAGTAAACCAGCCTATATTTGCTTTGTGAAACATCAAAATAGGATTTCAAGAGGTCAAGACTGTTGTGCTTCAAATCTCCAAAGATCCTGCTAGAAAAAAGTTTTTCAGATGGACTAGAAATTGCACTGTTGTATTACCCATTGTAAAGTAAAAGGTGTGTTACTGGGGCACATATGTATTTGGAAAGCTTGTGAAAAACTGGGTAATTTCAAATTAATTGAAATGTCATTGAACGGAAAATCCTCTAGCACAGTGCATTTCAAAATTTAACAGGAACAGATTTTTGAAATACATTTTGCATCTTAGAAAAGTTAGAAAACTTTCTGAGATGGCATCTCTCATGCAAACAAGCTAGCGTAAGATATACAGATGTTGTGTTAACATTTCTCCTACGTCCTCGCACTGCAATAGTAGACAGTGAAATCATGTGTGACATCATTGGCACTTCAAGCATTGGGAGTGTTGAATACTGGGTGAGGTGTGTTTGTAATGCATTAACTTGTGTACTACAATTATGTTTTTAATATCCAATCTCCACACACTACTTGCCTTATTTTGGGAAGCCAATACAGACTGGTTACTGAAGTAGATAAGGCTAGCCATGGTCATTATGTTGGCAAACTGTCCATTGTTTTATAGTTTTGACCAATTATCTCTGTTGAAGCTATTTAGGTACAGATATGTGGCAGGATTAGGCTTGTAAAGCCTGCCATGTGCCCAATCAATACTAAGAATTACAAAACTCATTTTGATACTTAAAATTACAAGAAAATGCAAAGTATATTGCAAAACATTTTTTTTTTTTTTAAACTACACAAACATTTTATATTGCAGTCTCAAAAGTATTTAAAAGGGACATTGTACACTAGATTTTTCTTTGCATAAATATTTTGTAGATGATCCATTTATATAGCCCATACAGGTTGTTGTTTTTTTTTTTTTTTTTTAATTATAGTTTTATTTTTAAATAATATTGTGCTGATTTTCAGACTCCTAACCAAGCCCCAAAGTTTTAGAAGTAGACTGTTGTCTACCTATTCCAGCTTGCTCCTGTTTGTTTAAAGGGTATTTTCATATGCAGGGGGAAGTGGGGAAAGTGTCTGCTCTTTTTGCTTCCCAGCCCGTTTCAGTGGGTTGTCCTAGCCTAACCTCATCAACAGTGCTGAACTGAGAGCTTCTAAGTAAGTTTTTAAAAGGTTTTATACTGGATTTTAAGATTTGTATCTGTGCATATTATTCTTTATTGTAGTGTCTATTACATGTAGTTATATGAAAATTGGTGTATACTGTCCCCTTTAAAGTGTGGTAATCAATGGAAGGGAGAAGATATATTGTGATCTCCAAAGACCAGAAAAGTAACTACAATTAAACGTTAGTGCCCACACCCCAGCCAATTTGTGATTCTCAAGTGAGTTATTTAATTCATCATTTATCTTTACACAGATAAGACATTTTACACCCAAATCCAGAAAATTCTCTCTGAACAGCTACTGCCAAGTTTTTCCTTTTTACTTATTCATATATTTGTATGTGTATCCTTTTATGTGAGTGTATCCCTTTCTACAATTGTTTAAAACACTGTAAAAGTTTCAAACCACCTGGACAAAAGAATAAAAAACAGCACATTTTTATTTAATGAAAATAATTTTAATGTGGATTTAACAAATTAAATATGGATAAAAACAAAACATGGTTTAGTATTTCACATCATTTCATAAAATACTTTCCTTAGAAAGTTTACATTTTGCCCTGGATGACAAAAATGCTATAAAAATGTATTTTCAGTGTTTCCTTCACAAAGTAAAATATCTTCTGTATGATATATGGACTTTCATAAACAAATGACCCATAATGTAGTTTGTAAAATGTATCAGAGAAGATGAGAATATTAATATGTAAATTTATAACTAGATATTTTAAAGATGTGCACATTTTTGCTGACACGAAAACACACTGTGCTAAAACAAATTTTGTTACATAACATTGCACCTAAAAAGGATAAAATAAAAAAGGTGCTTTGCTATATCAGATTAAAAAAACAAAAATAAACACATACAACATCAAATATAAAAAAAAAAAAAAGAAAAAAAGTTAAAAAGTAAACCAGTAGTCAGAGGGTTACATTTTCAAGGTAAACCAACTGACAAAAACAAAGTACATGAATTAAACCTTAGTAAACATAAAACATAATTTGACAAACAGAAAAGGCATTAAAAAACCCCACAAGAATACTTTAAACTGACATAGTAAAGCCTTTAAACAGTAGGTTTTTATTTAAAGTATCGTGAAAAAATGACAAGTAAATTTAAAACAAACATTAAAAAAAAAATTACAATAAAATCAAACAGACCCTTACGGTGTTTTTTTTTTTTTTTTTTAAATATAAGATATTTTTATCACTACTTACTGGGTCATTCATACGAGGACTGAGTATATGTGCTACAAAAATCGAACAGTATTTTTTTCCCCTGTATTAGGGTACTTGGCTCAGTTATAAATACACTGATGAAGAGAAACAGGAGAAATATTTGATACAGCCCTATTTGTTGATAATATTTTAGCTAATCGCTAAGAAAGTGTTAAATTTACTGTGCTTTTATATCAAATTAATTTTTATATGTATTCTACTGTTAACATTAATGATAATTATATCTGAGTACAATAATAAACATTATAACAGAATTGCTTATATTTAAACAATGCATAAAAAAGAAACTGTCAGTCTTTATGGAATTTTCCTTTTAAACCCAGACACAGATGTAACTTCATTAAGTCAGATAAAGGCACAATATTACAGTGTCTGCTAGCAAGAACAAGAAAAACATCCCTGTTTAAGGTTAAATCAGTATACAGTGTAAAGATCCTTGATCCACTTATTGCTGAAGACAGAGATCAGCTTTATCTAAACAGTGAGGGGGGCACATACTATCTGCAGACTAGAAATCACTTTAATCAAGTATATTGTTATTTTAACCAGGGCAGTGTATCTTCAGTTACACAGTAACCCTGTTTTAGCCTTCTGTAACACATCTCAAGAGGTAGTATTGGGGAACATAACTGGGGTTTGCAAAAAAAGGGACATCTTTAAATTAGTTATGTTTATTAAAAATGTATCTTTTTACAGAAATAGAAAAATTAAAAACTAGAATTTTATTAGGGAGCCCCTCCTTCATATTATACTTTTTATATAATCTGATTTGATTACAGTTAGTGCAAAACCCCTATTTGATTCCAGGGGTTCAAAGACTGTACACTTCAAACAAACAAAAACAATCGCAGTAGCCCATAAAGAACAAGAGGTATACCAACACCTCACCATGACCCCAAACACAATGAAAGTTCCAAGATTTGCAGTGGGATAGGATCAGATGTCTGAGACATTTCATAGTCTCACATCTTGGGAAGAAACATTACAATTACACTGCAGTCTTGATAGAATGACAATAATATATAATAAACTGGAAAGGATATATGTAGTGTGGTACTTGTGAATAGCTCAGTGATCACAAGTAAATAGATCCCAGATAGAACTAGGAAAAACGCCAGCCTAGATGACTTTTGAGAGGTCCATGAAGTGAGCAGTGATACACTCGCACTGCAGTTGACTGGGGAAAGAAGTTTTGGTGGATTGGATGTATGTTAAACACACAAATATAGTATGTGAAAAGATGCTACCCAAATGCTAAAAGTCATGGAGGGGTATAGTTCACTGCATGTTAGTGGTTTTAGGACAGGCAGAAAAAATAACCTCAATGAGAGTGGAGGATCTATGTACATTTCAGTCGTTTTTTTTTATTTTAGGTAGGGAAGGGTTTATGTACACTGCATTTTTTGGGGTTGGGTGGGGGTGATGCATATATACTGCAGTCCATGTTTAGGGAAGGGCCAATGGGGTTAGTATATAAGTACATTATAGTCCAGGTGTGATTGAAGAGGTGATCTATGCACAATGCAGTCCTGATGGTCAAATGGAAAACTATGATATATGAACACAGCAGTCCAGGTTGATTCAGGAAGAATATCACACCTGTTATGAAGTCACGATGGAAGGAAGGTTGCAGTTCAGATGATTAGGATCTGTTACACATACACAGCAGTCCTGGATATGAGAGAGCCATCTTTCTGAGACTCCATATCATCCATATCATCCAAATAGGGATCGTGTGAGGGGTGAGATCTTAGCTGCAGCATGGGCCCCACCTCCATTAAATTTTTCATCTTCCTCATCATCCCTCCAACACATATTTCATTCCATCGTCCTTTCTGTTAATGAAGGACTCAGCCCACTGTCTCTCAGGGGCCCAGAACTTTTTAAAGGTCTATCCAAATCAGAGTCATCCTGATAAGTAAATATCCTGGTTAGGCTTGCCAGTGCCAAACACTCTAGTTTTTGGGTTATAGGATCCACGCTCTCTTTGAACCTTTTGCATTCCCCTCTTCTGATGAATATGAAGATGATGGCAGCAAGCAGGAGTAGGACAAGGACACCCCCAAATCACCCCCCCTGCGATGGCTCCTGTGTTGGTTGTCGAAGTCTGCACTGCGTGTTCTGGATATGAGAGAAACAAAGCAGTTTCTACTGATGCCCAAGCACAACAAGGGTCCGCACATTAAATTATAGCTATTAATTATGTAGGATTTCTTGTCAACATACTAAAGCAGGCACTATGGAATGATGGGGAATATAAATGGACTCTACTTGGATTTGGATCTACCAATTCCATATCAGATACCCACTCTACAAAAAGGGCTTCATCACATCATTTCCACAAGGCAAGTGCACAGATAGCGACAATGTTTAAAAACATAATTATATCATTTAATTTAATTTTTGCAATTATAGATAAAATACAGAAAATTTTGAAAAAGGACAAGAGGATGGTTACTCTACACCTTGCATATGAAAAAAAGATATGCATTTCACATACAAGTGATCATTTAGCATTAAAAAGAACTGAAACCCATTTTTTTTTCTTTAAAATTACATGATCTATCTGTAATCATAAAAACAACTTTACAATTCATTTCTATTATCTACTGTGTTTTGTTATTTTAGTATCCTTTGTTGAAAAGGATATTAAAGGGACAGGCAACTCAAAAAATGTTGGTTTTAAAAAGATAATCCCATTATTACCCATTCCCAAGTTTTACACAGAAAACATTGTTATACTAATATACTTTTTACCTCTGTGATTACCTTGTATCTAATCCTCTTCTGACAGCCCCCTAATCACATGACTTTTTTATTTATTATCTATTGACTTGCACTTGTGTCTGCCACAAACCCTGGGCTAGTGAGCACAATGTTATCTATATGGCACACATAAAACTAGTACTCCCCTGTTGTGAAAAGCTAATAAAAAGCATGTGTTAAAAGGCTGACTTTAGTGGCTTAGAAACAGGCAGAAATTTGGAGGTTTAAATGTTATGAAGTATATTAATATAACAATGTTGTTTGTGCAAAACTGGGGAAGGTGTAGTAAAAGCATTATCTATCTTTTTTAAACAATAACAAATTTTGGTGTTTGACTGTCCCTTTAAGGTAGGCTAAGGAGCTGCTGATTGGTGGTTTCACGTATATGCCTCATGTTACTGGCTCACCTGGTGTTCAGCTAGCTCCCAGTAGTGTATTGCTGCTTGTTTAATAAAAAGGATAACAAAAGAAAAGCAAATTAGTTTAAAATTGTAATCTCTATCTGAACCATGAAAGAAAAAAAAAAGGGTGGGTTTTCATGTCCCTCTTAATATAATAATAATACATAAATAAATAAATAAAGCCTTGCAGAAATGGTGGCTCTGTGCCCTAATAAAAATTGTATTGTAATTGTGTATATAGTCACAGTAGCAAGATGAATGAAGTCCACATGCACATTAACAGCATAGCATTATGGCTATAAGACAATTTAAAAGACAAAAAACATGCACAGGATTGTACAGTACACCAAAAACATCTCCCAAACACACAATATTAGAGAATGATAGAAGCTTTGAAAGATACAATTAGGAAAATGGATCTGGGGAAGAATTGTGTGTGTGGGGGGGGGCGGGGGGTTGAAAGAGTACACATTTGGTAGTTGAGCGCTTAAATGAAGGCAATCTTACATTTTCTAGGTTTCACAGGAAATGGTTACAGCCATGGTGAATGAGTAATGTTCAAGAATATACAGCAACAAAATAAGACACTATTTAATGCACTATGGTCTGGACTGCCAGAAAGGAGTGCAATATATTGCCCTGCCAGACACTGACATTATGAAATCAGCAAACTTTTAAGATTGCCTCTCTTTTACCTTTAAATTTGCAAATAAATAATACAAAAACTGCCAAGCACATACACTGTGGCTATTTCCATTTATAGGATATATGAAGGAAACAAGTTGCCATTGTGACAGGGTTAAAATTGAAACTAAGATCAGGTGACACCAATGATAATTATTTGGCACTATGTAATAGTAGTTATTTTATAGTTTAGATCTGTTTACAAAGACCAAAGAAAGCTTCTTAATAAAAAAACCCACAAAAATAAAAAACAAAAATAGGTTTGCTAATCTTTCAATTTTTTTTTAAAGGCTTCACTTGGATATATATAGTTCATGCAAGATATGAGTTAGGTTTACGGTTATATTATTTTTTCCCATTTTATGGTTTTCTCTGAGAAACGTTTTTATGAAATGTAGATAAGTTATGATTAGATCCTTTTACCTGTATTTTGGGATTTAAAACACATACAATTTCTGGCTCTTTAGTATTAAAGGGACAGTCAAGTCCAAAAAAAAAATAAAAAAAAAAATTCATTTTTCAAATAGGGCATGTCATTTTAAACAACTTTCCAATTTACTTTTATCAACAATTTTGCTTTGTTCTCTTGGTATTCTAGTTGAAAGCTAAACTAGGAAGGCACATATGAAAATTTATAAGCCCTTGAAGGCCGCCTCTATTTTATTTACTTTTCACAGCAGGGGAGAGCAAGCTCATGTAGGCCATATAGATAGCATTGTGATTACGCTTGTGCTAGTGGCAGACACTGCACTAATTGGCTAAAATGCAAGTCAATAGATAATAACTAAAAGTCATGTGATTAGGGGCGGTCAGAAGATGCTTAGATACAAGTTAGTCACAGAAGTAAAAAGTGTATTAATATAACAGTGTTGGTTTTGCAAAACTGGGGAATAGGTAATAAAGGGGATTATCTATCTTTTTAAACAACAAAAATTCTGGTGTTGACTGTCCTTTAAGCAACCCTGTAATTTTGTGTGTTTAACTATGGGTTATTCCCCTTAGTACTTGTTAAAGTATTGCTAGGGAGACAGAAAGAACTGCTGGTCACCAATAAGCAGCAACAATTATACAGCTACGTCATGAGACTAGCACTGCTGATCGGGTCACCATCAGTTGCCTGCAGCTCACAAGAGGTGCTTTTAACTATGTGTTTAACCCATTTGTGATTTTACAGGGTCATTAGTGTTAAAAAGTGTATGTTCCAATGAATTTGAGCATGTATTTTGTCCCACTAGGATGGGCCTTTAATTTTAGGTTTGCTTTTTTTTTTCAATCATATCAAATTATTCTACTATAGTAACAAAAAATAGATCTAAATAAGATTTTTGAAAAGTGAATAGCTGCAGTTAAAGGGTACACATAGAAACAAAAATGTTTCTAGGGATCCAAAACATTATGTTTTTAGTAAAAAAGTGTTTTTTTTTAAGCAAGAGAGGTTATCTTTAATGCATTATTAAACAATCTGGGACACCCTTGACCTTTTGGACAGCAAAGCTATAGATGAACTATCTAAATACCACATGTAAGACTAAAGACTCAGGTAGGTAAAGCATTAGAGCTGTGAAATATTCTATTACTGCGTTAGGCAGCAGCTGATATGAAAAAGAAATTAAAAGATCAAAATGAGAGAAAAAAGGTGCAGCAAAACAATTAATTGTGTTAGGTTTACAATCTGTTTTGAAAGTTTAAATTAAATGTTAATTATTCAGATAGAGCATGCAATGAGACCTTTCAATGTTCTATTATCAAATTTACTTAGTTCTGTTGGTATCCTTTGTTTAAAAGCATATATAGGTAGGATCGGCAAACACCAGTGCATTACTGGGTGCTAGCTAGTGACTACACATATATGCCTTGCCATTGACTCACCAAAATGTGTTCAGTCAGAGCAGGGATGGGGAACCTTGTCCCTTCAAATGTTTCAGAACTAGATTTCCCATGATGCTCAACTGGTCTTCAGAGTGCCTAAGCATCATGGGTAATGTAGTTCTGAAAACATCAGGAGGGGCAAGGTGCACCATCCCTGTTTTAGAGTCTCAGTAGTGCATTTTTGCTTTGAAGCTAACTATATGTTTAGTCCCTTTGCAGGGGTTACACATTTATATGCAACCAATAGTGCAATAATAAAATGCCATTTTTTCCCCACTTGTATGTCCCTTTAAAATTTTGGCATCTTTCCCTTTCCCATTATCCTTTATAAATGTATGGGGAGCAACCAATATCTTGAATGGAAACTGAAGTTTTTGTAGACAATGCAATAACATGATAGGTTAAAATTTGGAGGATCAAGTACAACAGGACCGATCAAAAAAACAAAACAAAAAAACAAACACACCTTTAAAACAATATATGGTGACGATTGCAAAATACGTTTTAATAAGGAAATGTTCCTGTCTGTACTAGATCTGAGAGATGAGTGATACAGCTAAAGGAAAACAGATTCTTGGGTGTGTAAAGATAAATTATCCAGGGCAAACCCTATTGAGGTGCCCAAATAACTAGAGGGATACTGAACCCTCATATGTATGTTTTATAGCTAGCAAAAACAAATAGTAACATGTCAAAAAGTGCTAAGAAATAGTTCTGTTCAAGAAATAGAACAGTAATGCAGTCTGTTTAACCCCTGCAAAAGGAGAGTAGTAAAATCCAGTTCGGGATCAGGCAACATACTGTATCCTGAGAGGAAGACAATTGGCCAACATTAAACTTTCATGATTCAGATAGGGCATACAAGTTTAAACAACTTCTCCAATTTACTTTTAGCAGGAAATTTGCTTCTGTTCTCTTGGTATTCTTTGTGAAAGCTAAACCTAGGCTCATATGCCAATTTCTAAGCCCTTGAAGGCCGCCTCTTATCTCATTGCATTTTGACAGTTTTTTCACAGCTAGACAGTGCTAGCTCATGTGTGCCATATAGATAACATTGTGCTGACTCCCGTTGAGTCTGTCAAAGAAACTGAGATATGGGGGCAGTATGCAGAGGCTTAGAAACATGGTAACCATAGAGGTAAAAAGTGTATTAATATACAGTGGGGCAAAAAAGTATTTAGTCAGCCACCAATTGTGCAAGTTCTCCCACTTAGAAGATGAGAGAGGCCTGTAATTTTCATCATAGGTATACCTCAACTATGAGAGACAAAATGTGGAAACAAATCAGACAATGTGATTGTCTGGATTTGGAAAGAATTTATTTGCAAATTATGGTGGAAAATAAGTATTTGGTCACCTACAAACAAGCAAGATTTCTGGCTCTCACATACCTGTATCTTCTTCTTTAAGAGGCTCCTCTGTCCTCCACTCATTACCTGTATTAATGGCACCTGTTTGAATTTGTTATCAGTATAAAAGACACCTGTCCACAACCTCAAACAGTCACACTCCAAACTCCACTATGGTGAAGACCAAAGAGCTGTCGAAGGAGACCAGAAACAAAATTGTAGACCTGCACCAGGCTGGGAAGACTGAATCTGCAATAGGCAAGCAGCTTGTTGTGAAGAAATCAACTGTGGGAGCAATAATTAGAAAATGGAAGACATACAAGACCACTGATAAACTCCCTCGATCTGGGGCTCCATGCAAGATCTCACCCCGTGGGGTCAAAATGATCACAAGAACGGTGAGCAAACATCCCAGAACCACACGGGGGGACCTAGTGAATGACCTGCAGAGAGCTGGACCAACATAACAGAGGCTACCATCAGTAACACACTACGCTGCCAGGGACTCAGATCCTGCAGTGCCAGACGTGTCCCCCTGCTTAAGCCAGTACATGTCCAGGCCAGTCTGAAGTATGCTAGAGAGCATTTGGATGATCCAGAAGCGGATTGGGAGAATGTCATATGGTCAGATGAAACCAAAGTAGAACTGTTTGGTAGAAACACAACTTGCCGTGTTTGGAGGAGAGAGAACACCATACCTACTGTGAAGCATGGGGGTGGCAACATCATGCTTTGGGACTGTTTCTCTGCAAAGGGAACAGGACGACTGATCCATGTACATGAAAGAATGAATGGGGCCATGTATCGTGAGATGTTGTGTGCAAACCTCCTTCCATCAGCAAGGGCATTGAAGATGAAATGTGGCTTGGTCTTTCAGCATGACAATGATCCCAAACACACCGCCCGGGCAACAAAGCAGTGGCTTCGTAAGAAGCATTTCAAGGTCCTGGAGTGGCCTAGCCAGTCTCCTGATCTCAACCCCATAGAAAACCTTTGGAGGGAGTTGAAAGTCTGTGTTGCCCAGCGACAGCCCCAAAACATCACTGCTCTAGAGGAGATCTGCAAGCAGGAATGGGCCAACATACCAGCAACAGTGTGTGACAACCTTGTGAAGACTTACAGCAAAACGTTTGACCTCTGTCATTGCCAACAAAGGATATATAACAAAGTATTGAGATAACTTTTGATATTGACCAAATACTTATTTTCCACCATAATTTGCAAATAAATTCTTTCCAAATCAGACAATGTGATTGTCTGGATTTATTTCCACATTTTGTCTCTCATAGTTGAGGTATACCTATGATGAAAATTACAGGCCTCTCTCGTCTTCTTAAGTGGAGAACTTGCACAATTGGTGGCTGACTAAATACTTGGTGTTATGGTGAATGGGTTAAATAAAAAAAGGGATTGTCCATCTTTTTAAACAATACACAATTTCAAGTAGACTGTCCCTTTAATCCCTTGTGTTAAACTTTCTTGGCAGGGGGTTGTGTGTAGAATATTGCCCAATACACCACAGGTCTATATGGGGTAGTGCAAACAAAAATAAATAAAAAAAAACAGTTAAATTACAGCCAAAAGCAACTAAAAAACAAATAATGAAATTAATTTAAGTTTTTCGCCCGAACACTTTACAGGGAATTCCATTGTATAATGTCCCTAATAAAAGAGGAACGGTGAACATTTGCCGTGTTCAGCTGAAATAAAATACTGGTTACAAAATACAAATAATCTTATATATCAAAAATACTTTTGGAGAATATAAAATAAAAAAAATCAGGAGTATACATACAACAAGACAACAAAATATGGACTAGTAAATTTAGTTTTCTGGAACAGAACAGACTTTCAATACAATTATCAAAACAAGATAAAAGAAAAGGCTTGCAACTGAAAAGAAGATTAAGCAAACAGTAATTGAAGGGTTTAATAGCTAAAAGATTGCAAGAGCCTATAAATAATGAGAGAGCTTGATTACCTTGCTGGCACTGTATAAAAGGGAACCTGTAAAATTATGTAGGAGCAAACAGGTTATTAAAAGCTTAGTTCTTGAATAAATGCTATTTATGATGCTTTATATAGTGAGCTTTATTATATGTTGCAGATTAATAAACGAGCAGCCTAACTATGGCATCATAATGATGCTGAATTTGACCCACTAAGATAATTGTGACCTCATCAGACCATAGAATATTTCCCCCAATGTTTTTGACTAGTTGCAGCAATGTCAATTTAAATACGAGTGGGTTTGCTTCATTAAACCAATGTATGGTCTGTTGATATCCCAACCTACCAGAAGTTGAAATCTACAAATCAATTCTCCAACCCATAGAACATGATTGGGCAGAATTGGTTAGAAAATAAGAAACTTATTACGCTAACAGTAAAAAATAATGTACACAGTTTCAAGAGACACACTTTTAATATGGCTTATCGAATACAAAACCTTAATTTATTATTAACTGAATTGGTGTGAAAAAGATATCACAAATTACTAAACCTAAAAATAATATTATGTGGCCCCAATACAGCCATAGTCCCCTTTTCCTGTAAGGCTTACACAAACTAATAAGTTATCTGCCATATTATACAAGGAAATGCTGGCCCCCATTATAAAAAGTGACCTTTGCACGTATTGGTTCTGGTAAATGTCAAAAGCTAACTCTATCCAATGGCACAAATAGGGTATTTACTTGTATAAGGAATGCCAGAAATAAATATATTTAGCAGCCATAATCAGCAGTACAGGGTTTTAACCATAAAAACCGGCCAATCAGGGCAGCAAACTAGCATGTTGGCTCAGAATATCCTAACAACAAATTAATAGGCTTAAACCCAATTTGTCAGAAAATAACCCACAAACTAGAAGGGACAACAAGCTCTTAAACTGAATTAACACACAAGACCCAACATCACCACCTGACTTATAAAAATCCCTGCAGAGAGTGCTCACTTAAACTTATGATGTTTATTAGAAGGCCTGTCCTTTTAAATTAATCACAAGTTTGATAGAGGACTTAGACATTGGTAAATCATAATTCGTATTATAAGCTCAGGGTAGTTGTGGCTAATTTAACAAAAAGGGATACATGATATAATAATTTGGACGAATTTAAAACACCTGACCATGTAGTAAAAGCCTCAGAAATCTGGCTAGAAAACAAGATGAAATGAGAAACATTACCTCATATCTCTGCTGGAGTAAGTTTATTAAGCAGCTTTTTCCCTATGTGGAGCTGCTGCCGCCAATATTTAAGAAGCAGAAACTGCTTATTTTTCCCTCTCCACCACCTCAGAAGTGGCTAGATCAATGCACCCCGACACTCGCTCTTCAGGGTGATTGACATTTCCTGCTCTAGCGTGATTGGTAGCACCGGAGACAAAGAGCAGCATTGCACAAGAATCCACTTGTGCCACTGTTAAATTTTACCCTGCGGCATCGGAAGGGGCAATTGCAGGCGGACAGGTTCATTACTTGCAAACCTGTCTGCCTGCAAGGATGGTAATCTTACCCCATAGTATAAATATTTAGTGGCGTAAGGTTTAAAAAAAAAACAAAAAAAAAAAAAAAAAAAAACACACCACTCGAACTTTAAATGCAAAAATTAAAAAATAAATAAAAATTAAGTGCACCCAAAAGCCTTATGCTTCCTCGCCACAAGAAAGACGCAGAAAGCTTCAGCCCTGATTATGGAGGATACTAAAACTAAGAAACCATTACTAATCTTTGTTTACTTGCTATAAGCCACAGCACAAGGAAGACAGTCCGAGCAATGTACTTCATGCTTCATGAGAGGGCTCCTAGGGGGACCTGTAAGGAGCATAAGAAGTTCCCGATTGTGAAACAAGTAGGCGCATAGTGAAGGTTCCGATATTTAAACATTCTGGTACAAAAATAAATACAATACAGCTAAAACAAACAATGACTGTTTTGTCAGTTCCACCAAGCTTCTAGAAGTAATGGATGCTCGCCATGTTTAAAACTAGGTTTCCCCTTTAATATAATTACGGTATATATTATTTTCTAAACTAAAACAATTTATGGGGAACTTTAATTTTGGCGCTTCAATTTCCTGCCCAAACTCCAAAGCAACAAAGAGCAGTTCTCTAACCTTGGTCACAGTTACCACCATTCCACTGCACTCACCCTACTTGCTGTACTTTGTATATTCCTCCTATGAGTATAATCAGCCTTGATTCTCTTCTGATACCTAAGGGAACACCTCTATCCTTATAATAATCAGAGTTTAAATGTGTATTTTCAATCTGTCTCATGCCCCTCAACACTGCTATATAAAATTCTGAAGCGTTATAAATATATTACGGTTTGTAACAGGGGATACTTTCCTTTTATACCACACCCCACAGTGATGGTTGTGAAACTATGTGTTCAAGCTTAAAAGATACCCAGTTTTCATTAAAAAAAAAAATATATATATAAATTGAGAGGAAACTGGACAATTATTAAAATGTGGCTACCACCTAAATATAACATGATTTTACTAAATAGGGCCTAATTCCCTATTTGGAAACTGGTAACAAAAACATTTATCTCCATAAAAGTATATGGAGAATTTTTATGTTACCACCAATCTCCAAACTTTACCACCTCAAAGGAAACTAGGCCTAAATAGGGGGGAAAAGGGTAAGTTCTTAAGAGCGCTAAAAAGAGCATGCTTAGGGGAAAAAAAAGGGGTTCATGTCAGACAGATACAGATGTTGTGTCATGCATTAAATATATATGAAAGGAAGGACTCTTCATTTTGCCACTGTACAAATATTTTGTATTCCAATTTTTTAAGAATGAATAATGTATATAGTATAGGAAAAGTGCACATGTGGTGGACTAAATTAATTTGAATTAAGAACTTATGTATGATATTTTGCTGTTAAAATGAGGATATGGCAAGGTACACATGCTTTACAATTTTATATCCCTCTCTTAGGCCCCCACCAATACATTTTCTCTTACCTCTTACTAGAACATCCTGACGCGTGGCTCTGCTTCGAGAGCATTTGTGACCTCACATAAGAATGTTTTTGTTCACACGTTCGTCAACCCGGGTCCACATACAGTGTAATACCATTTGCACGCACAGAGGTGGGAAGTGGAGCTCCATCAGCTCTATAAGAAAAAGGAAATGCATCAGGGCGAGTAGAATAGGTTATATTTTGCTACAAGGTCTGATCCCCAATAACGTAACTTCATACTTTTTCCAAACCAAAAAAAACAACAAAGCTAAATATTGTCCAAGCCCAGAAAACCAAAAACATCGGTATTTCTAACCAGTCGGGTGTGATGGCATTGCCCCAGTGCATCATTAGTGGAATAATTCATAATAAAATGTTTATATGGTGCCAGCTTGGAAACTTCCATATAGTTTTATGTCTGATATAGCCTTACGGCTACAATCCGATAGGCTTCTATTTCCTGTGTTGCGTTGGCTGATTATTTTTCCCATAAACCATTCTATACAACCACAACAAACTTTATTTTACAAGTTCACACTCTGGACGCACATCAAAAAGCCAACACCTATGTACAGAACCTGTATGTATACTCACGTTTTCCAAGTATATGATGTAGGGGGAGGGTTCCCTCTGGCACTTACAAGTCAGATAAGCCCCCATTACGATTTAAAATGCCAGTTATTATCATATCCTTCAATAGTAACAACAGCGAGAGTCTGCAAGAAAATATTGAAGATTTAGATACACAACATTGGGAAACATTTGTATTTTGCTAGTTTTCATACTTGATGTAAGATTATAAAGTGGAAACATGAAACTCAAAATGTAATTTCTCTTTTAGGATATAGACAGAACCATACAATTTTTAAACAACTTTCCAATTTACTTATATTATACATTTTGCTTTATTCTCTTGATATCCTTTGTTGAAGGTGCTGCAACTTGTACTACTAAGATTTAGCTGACCACATCTGGTGAGACAATGACATATGCAGCTAGCTCACAGTAGTGCATTCCTGCTTGTGTGCCTAATTAACAAAAGATACAAAAAGAATAAAGCAAATTTGATAACAGAAAATCTATAAGTCATATAAAAAAAACAGTTTTAATTAAAATCTAAAAATATGGCTGCAGTGCTTAGAAAGGTAGCTGGTTAATATGAAAATGGTTTATCATTTGAACGCAAAGTGTATTTTCACAGGCACTGGAGGGTGTAAATATTTTCATAGATGAAGTGGTTCATTTGGACAAAATATGAATATTTACAGTATATTTATTGCATATAACAATTCAGCACTGTAATGTTGAACTGGATATATTCATAACTCAATGATTGTACCAAAAGATAGTGGCAGGTGGAAAACCACATACAAAAGGAGACCAGTGGTAAAGGAGAAAACTTTACATTTTGTGTTGATCTCAACACTTCAATTTGTATAAGATAAAGTGAATAAATGATACTCACATTGTACAGACCAGCACCAATGGAATGGGAGTTTCTTATTTCATGGCTGATTATGCAGGTTACTTTCTCTCCATCAGCGGTCCATGTTGGCATGAGCCTGTTTGGCTTATTGTAGTGGATGGTACCATTAGTGTTGTTGGTTACCAGTGAGTACTCACGTTTGCCCTAGGGACGACTTGTCTGCCATGTAATTTGAGAAGGAGGCCTCCGTTGGCTGACACACACTGTGGGCTACTGGCACCCCTCCTGCTCACCGGCCACCACAGAGATAGCTTCAGCAGAATTCTGTGAATGGCTGTAGGGATGCAAAGTAGAGTTTAAAAAATGTTTTACAGTCTACTGAAAACCCATACCAAAGTACATGGCTCTTTAGATTTTAATTGCGCACCTACATTTTTTTTATTATTCTGTATTAAATTTTAAATTATAGCTCCTTTAAAAATTGTGTCTGCTCTTAGGTTTCATATAAAATTTTGCAACCACTTGTATAGAGAAAAATGTTAATGTTTTGGGCAAGCTTGAGACGTAGAAATCTGTTTGGACTTTAAAGCAACTATAACTGTAAAAAAGGAAAATATTTCACCTCACAATTTCCTCAGCTCACTAGAGTAAGTGTTCTATAAAAGTTATCTTTCAGTTACTGCCCCTCAGCAGTGCGGATGTCATGAACTGTATTACTGTGAGGCTCATGAGACTTTCATAGTAAACTTCCTTTAAACTGACTAGGGAAATAACATGAGTGTGCAATGAGGCACGCTCCTTAGCAGGTCCTGGGACAGGCATACTGATTTGCTAATCTAAAGTCCTTCACAGGGGGGTGTGAATACTTAGGAAATGTTGAGGTAAAATATCTTTTTTTAAATAGAGATGTTTAGGTGATATTTTCAAGTCAGCTTTTTACAGCTATGCTGCATCACTTTCAAATGTTTCTCAACATTTGGGTCTCAGGTCCCTTTAAAGATGTCTGTTCACCGTGGCTGTAATTAGTCTCTATGTTTACACTGCAAATCCTAAATATAGTATAAAAGGGACAGTATACTGTAAAATAGTTTTTCCCTTAATGTGTTTTACAATTGCTTTTTTTTACCCAATTGCACAGTAAAAAATGTATGAAAATTAGCTTTTTAAGAGTTTATTTCTGTATATTAAAGCTCTGATTTTGTGTTTTGAAGCCACAGCCTAATTAAAATAGGTTGAGCTTGTAGGTATAATCAGATCTCATTACTGATCACATTGTGTACTATATACCTGCTTCTTTACTCTTTTAGTATCTGTCCCTTAAAAACAATCACCAATACTTTGAGAGAACAATGGAAAATCAACATTTTATTACCTTATCTCTGCCTTTATCACGCGGCCACAAACTTTCAGAATTGGTGGGGATACCACATGCTAATAAAACAATTACAAATCTGCCAATATAAGGGTAAAGGAGCTACTTGTAAACAATTTACTACACTCCAGCAGGTAAAGTGGATCATTGGGAACAAATTAAAGGGGAGACATTTTTTGAGTAAACTGTCCCTTTAAGGTTAGGAAACTAGCAAATTCTTACAATGTACACTCAACTGAGTGTTTGCCTTTTTGTTTCCTCCTGGGAAAGTGGTCACTTCACATTCATTCATCCCCTTCATCGGTTGCAAGGAGAGAAGAGACTGTAGAGTGCGCGCTGTTCTGTATGGGATTTTGGAATCCTGGATTCGTGAATCCTCCTGCACATGGGTACCATACTGAGGGCTGTATGCTGCTACATTAGTACCATTTCTTAACCAAACTACTGAGTCACGTGCACATTTTGGTCATTAGTGATGAATGAACAGGGCAGGGTTACTTCTTTTCCCAGGAATCCAGTAAACCTTTGTCTCTTTACGATGATCTGCTGAGCTGCAGAACTGGAAAAAAAAAAAGGATGGTAGAGTAAGCATGGTGTACTACAGGAAGAAGAACAGTACCATGGTGCCCCAGAACCCAGTCATGAAAAACAATGCTAGAAGATGAAATAGCCGTAAAGAGGGAAACGTCTGCAGGATATGAGGTATGTGTGGAACAATACAGGTAACAGTCATTGAGAAGGTGATGGCAGATCTATAATGCTATAACAATTTAACAAATATCAGTTTAATTTGAAACACCCAAATGCTAAACAAGGATAGATAGATATATTTTGTCGTCTGGGGTGTTGTTTTTCTTGTTCAGAGAGAATTGCCTGGTATTTCGGCGCTAGACTGTCATTGGGCAGGATCAGACTGATATGTACAGGATATTTTTTCTCTGTGAAAGGCATTAGTGTGCTAAAAGAACGCACACCCTGAGTTGCAATAAAAATGAACAGGAAGTTATTCTAGCTTTTGTTCTCTCTCAAGGAGTGCTGTTCTCTCTCTTCTATATATATATATATATTATTTACTATATATATATATTACATACACACACATATAACAGATAAAAATAGAAGAATACAAAGGGAAACTAATTTTATTTATTATTGATTTTTTTTGCTAGTGCAAAAGAACTATACACAAAAATGTTGAAAGTTGTTCTTCTTGTTAGTTAAAATGTTCAAGTTTTCAATCAGGGCGATAGATTGATAAAGCCCATTGACCATGTTTTATATTATCTCTTCTCTGTGGACAAACAGGCCATATATTATAAATTTGTTCTTGCACTGATCAAAGCCTCACAGCATGTCATGGTGTAACAGTGGGCTTTTTAATTTGCAATGTGCCATTTAAAGGGACAGTGACTTAATTTAAACATTCTTAATTCATACAGAGCATGCAATTTTTAACAACTTTCCAACCTCACTTATATTATTAGATTTGCTTTGTTCTCTTGGTATCCTTTGTTTTAAAGCATACCTAGGTATCCGCAGGAGCAGCAATGCATCATAGAGAGCCAAAAACCACTCTTAGCATTTGTGGGCCCTGGGCAAGACCAACTTTGTGGAACCACTCAGCCAGCGTCCCTATACCCTTCACCCATATGCATAAAGCCCTCCTTAGACCCAGCATGAGCATTACCTATATAAAGAACAAACACTATATATTACACCTCCTGACAACATACACATTCTTCCTAATCTAAATACAGGATATGAATTACACTTTCACATACCCAGAACCCTGACAGTGTGAGCCAGGTCTACTAAAGTGCAGGGCCCTTGGCGGGTGCCCCTTTTCTCTGCCAAGAGGGCTGGACTACTAGGAGCTAGTGATGATTGGTGGATGCACAAACTGTTCCTCTTATCATTGGCTCACCTGATATGTTCAGTTAATTAATGTAAGTGCAGTGCTGCTCCTTCAACAAAAAGTATATAATGAGAATAAAGCATATTTCATACTAGAAGAAAAATTATATCTTAAATTGTGAGAGAGAAAAAAAAAAGGAGGGGGGTTCTTGTCCCTTTAAACATGACTGCAGTTTGGCACTTCTCTCCAAGAACACTCATTTCAATATGTGCATCTCGCTTTGCCAATAACAAGCATTATAACAGTTTAATATTAGGAATGGGCGAATGTTTCTAAAAATTCAAAATTGAAAACCGAATTTTGATACAGTTGTTCGAAAATAAAATGTTATATAAACATTCAAAATTCGATTTGTAATTTTCGTTTTCAAATTTTTCAATAAAATTCCGAAAATATTCGTTTGAATAATAGAATGTTTAGCAATGTATTCATTCAATTTCGAAAATGTAATATTCGAATGTGACATTCAAATTTGAAAATAGTATTTCTAGTCTACAACTGTGTTTAATAAATGTAATATTCAAATTCAAATGCTACATTCGAATTTGAATGTCACATTTGAATTTGAAATAGTATTTCTAGTCTAATACTGTGTTTTAAATGTGATATTCGATTCGAATGTGATATTTGATTTGAACGTGACATTCGAAATAGTGTTTCTAGTCTACAATTGTGTTTTATAAATGTAATATTCAAATTTCAATGTGATATTTGAACGTGACATTCGAAAACTGAAAATAACATTCGAAAATCGAATTTTTAAGAATATTCGTTCTTATCAACATTCTATTATGTAAATCAAATTTCTACAATTACATTCGTTCTAACATTCAAATTCAGATATAAACATATTCGCCCATCTATATTTAATATACAAATAATTTAATTTAGTCAACAAGTCTTTAACATCTCTGTTAATCAGTTGTAAAAGCACATGTTTAACAACCAGATTTTATTAAATATATGCACTAGAATCACATATTTAATCACTTTATGTTCAACAGTTTTTGTGAAGCTCATCAGGAGATAACAGAAAATTTAAAAAAGTGTATTATTAATGAACCCTTGTGAAATCTAATATAAACAGAACTCTAAAAATGGACAAAGATTCAGTTTGTTGATACATAAAAACAGAATTTATGCTTACCTGATAAATTTCTCTCTTTTGCGATGTACCGAGTCCACGGATTCATCCTAACTTGTGGGATATTGTCCTTTCTGACAAGAAGTAGCAAAGAGAGCACCACACCACAGAGAGCGGTCTATATAGCTCCCCCCTTAACTCCACCCCCCAGTCATTCGACCAAAGGCCAAGGAAGAAAAAGGAGAAAACTATAAGGTGCAGAGGTGACTAAGTTTACATTAAAAAAAAAAATACTATCTGTCTTGAATAGACAGGGCGGGCCGTGGACTCGGTACATCGCAAAAGAAAGAAATTTATCAGGTAAGCATAAATTCTGTTTTCTTTTGCAAGATGTACCGAGTCCACGGATTCATCCTAACTTGTGGGATACCAATACCAAAGCTTTAGGACACGGATGAAGGAGGGACAAGACAGGAACCTAAACGGAAGGCACCACTGCTTGCAAAACCTCTCCCAAAAATAGCCTCAGAAGAAGCAAAAGTATCAAATTTGGAAAAGGTATGAAGCCAAGACCAAGTCACAGCCTTACAAATCTGTTCAACAGAAGCATCATTTTTAAAAGCCCATGTGGAAGCCACCGCTCTAGTGGAGTGAGCTGTAATTCTTTCAGGAGGCTGCTGTCCAGCAGTCTCATAAACCAAAAGGATGATGCTTTTCAGCCAAAAGGAAAGAGAGGTAGCCGTAGCCTTTTGACCTCTACGCTTTCCAGCATAGACAACAAACAAAGAAGATGATTGGCAAAATCTTTGGTTGCCTGCAAATAAAACTTCAAGGCACGAACCACGTCCAAGTTGTGCAACAGACGGTCCTTCTTAGAAGAAGGATTAGGACACAGAGAAGGAACAACAATTTCCTGATTGATATTCCTGTTAGAAACAACCTTAGGGAGGAACCCAGGTTTGGTACGCAAAACCACCTATCAGCATGGAAAACAAGATAAGGTGAGTCACATTGTAATGCAGATAGTTCAGAAACTCTTCGAGCTGAAGAGATAGCAACTAGAAACAGAACTTTCCAAGATAAAGCTTAATATCTATGGAATGCATGGGTTCAAACGGAACCCCCTGAAGAACTTTAAGAACTAAATTGAGACTCCATGGCGGAGCAACAGGTTTAAACACAGGCTTAATTTAACTAAAGCCTGACAAAAAGCCAGAATGTCTGGGACATCTGCCAGACGCTTGTGCAACAGAATAGACAAAGCAGATATCTGTCCCTTTAAGGAACTAGCTGACAATCCTTTCTCCAATCCTTCTTGGAGAAAAGACAAAATCCTAGGAATCCTGATCTTACTCCATGAGTAGCCTTTGGATTCACACCAAAAAAGATATTTACACCATATCTTATGATAGATCTTCCTGGTGACAGGCTTTCGAGCCTGAATCAAGGTATCTATGACCACTCAGAGAAACCCGCTTTGATAAAATCAAGCGTTCAATCTCCAAGCAGTCAGTTGCAGAGAAATTAGATTTGGATGCTTGAATGGACCTTGAATCAAAAGGTCCCGTCTCAGTGGCAGAGTCCATGTGACAGAGATGACATGTCCACCAGGTCTGCATACCAAGTCCTGCGTGGCCACGCAGGCGCTATCAAAATCACTGAAGCTCTTCCTGTTTGATTCTGGCAATCAGACGCGGAAGGAGAGGGAATGGTGGAAACACATAAACCAGGTTGAACGACCAGGGTACTGCTAGAGCATCTATCAGTACTGCCTGAGGATCCCTTGACCTAGATCCGTAACAAGAAAGTTTGGCGTTCTGACGAGACGCCATCAGATCCAATTCTGGTGTGCCCCATAGCTGAACCAGTTGAGCAAACACCTCCGGATGGAGCTCCCACTCCCCCAGATGAAAAGTCTGACGACTTAGAAAATCTGCCCCTGATGATTGATATAAGCTACAGTCGTGATGTTGTCCGACTGAAACCTGATGAATCCGGCCGATGCCACGCCTGAAGAGCATTGAATATTGCTCTTAATTCCAGAATATTTATCGGTAGGAGGGCCTCCTCCTGAGTCCACAAACCCTGTGCTTTCAGGGAATTCCAGACTGCACCCCAGCCCAGTAGGCTGGCGTCCGTCGTCACTATAACCCACGCTGGCCTGCGGAAACACATTCCCCTGGACAGGTGATCCTGTGACAACCACCAAAGAAGAGAGTCTCTGGTCTCTTGATCCAGATTTATCTGAGGAGATAAACTGCATAATCCCCATTTCACTGTTTGAGCATGCATAGTTGCAGTGGTCTGAGATGCAAGCGAGCAAACGAACTATGTCCATTGCCGCTACCATAAGTCCGATTACCTCCATACACTGAGCCACTGACCACTGACGGCCGAGGAATGGAATGAAGAGCTCGGCAGGTGGTTAAAATCTTTGATTTCCTGACCTCCATCAGAAATATTTTCATGTCCACCGAATCTATCAGAGTTCCCTGGAATGGAACTCTTGTGAGAGGAATAAGAACTCTTTCACGTTCACCTTCCACCCATGAGATCTTAGAAAGGCCAACACTAAGTCCGTGTGAGACTTGGCAAGTTGGAAAGTCAACGCTTGAATTAAGATGTCGTCTAGATAAGGCTCCACTCCTATGCCCCTCGGCCTTAGGACCGCCAGAAGGGACCCTGCACCTTTGTGAAGATTCTTGGCGCCGTGGCCAACCCGAAGGGAAGAGCCACAAATGGTAATGCCTGTCCAGAAAGGCAAACCTGAGGAACTGGTGATGATCTTTGTGGATAGGAATGTGTAGATACGCATCCTTTAGATCCACGGTAGTCATATATTGACCCTCCTGGATCATTGGTAAAATAGTCCGAATGGTCTTGAAGGATGGAACTCTAGGAATTGGTTTAGGATCTTGAGATCTAGAATTGGTCTGAAGGTTCCCTCTTTTTTGGGAACACAAACAGATTGGAGTAGAAACCTTGCCCCTGTTCTGTTTTCGGAACTGGGCAGATCACTCCCATGGTAAAAAGGTCTTCTACACAGCGTAAGAACGCCTCTCTTTTTGTCTGGTTTACAGACAATTGAGAAAGATGGAACCTCCCCCTTGGAGGAGAATCTTTGAAATCTAGGAGATACCCCTGGGTTACAATTTCTACGGCCCAGGAGTCCTGAACGTCTCTTGCCCAGGCCTGAGCAAAGAGAGAAAGTCTGCCCCCTACTTGATCCGGTCCCAGATCGGGGGCTACCCCTTCATGCTTCTTAGTGGCAGCAGCAGGCTTTTTGGCCTGTTTACCCTTGTTCCAAGCCTGGTTAGGTCTCCAGGTTGGCTTGGATTGAGCAAAGTCCCCTCTTGCTTTGCAGCAGGGGAAGAGGAAGCAGGACCACCCTTGAAGTTTCGAAAGGAACGAAAATTATTTTGTTTGGTCCTTGTCTTATTTGACTTATCTTGAGGGAGGGCATGACCCTTCCCTCCAGTGATGTCTGAAATGATCTCTTTCAGTGCAGGCCCGAATAGGGTTTACCTTTGAAAGGGATGGTCAAAAGCTTAGATTTAGAGACACATCAGCTGACCAGGACTTAAGCCATAACGCTCTACGCGCTAAAATGGCAAAACCTGAATTCTTTGCCGCTAACTTAGCAAGATGAAAAGCGACGTCTGTAATAAAAGAATTAGCCAACTTAAGGGCCTTAATACTGTCCAAAATATTATCTAGTGAGGTCTCCATCTGAAGAGCCTCTTCTAGAGCCTCAAACCAAAAAGCAGCTGCAGTGGTTACCGGAACAATGCACGCTATAGGTTGAAGAAGAAAACCCTGATGAACAAACAAATTTCTTTAGGAGACCCTCTAACTTTTTATCCATAGGATCAATGAAAGCACAACTGTCTTCAATAGGTATAGTTGTATGCTTAGCCAGAGTAGAAATAGCTCCCTCCACCTTAGGGACCGTCTGCCATGAGTCCTTTATGGTGTCAGAATAGGGAACATTTTCTTAAAAACAGGAGGGGGAGCGAACGAATACCTGGTTTATCCCACTCCTTAGTAACAATGTCCGAAATCCTCATAGGGACCGGAAAAACAGTGTAAACAGGAACCTCTAAATATTTGTCCATTTTACACAATTTCTCTGGAACGACAATAGGGTCACAATCATCCAGAGTAGCTAAAACCTCCCAGAGCAATAAATGGAGGTGCTCTAGCTTAAATTTAAATGCCATCATATCTGAATCTGTCTGAGGGAACATCTTTCCTGAATCAGAAATCTCTCCCTCAGACAGCAAATCCCTCATCCCTACCTCAGAACATTGTGAGGGAATATCGGATACGGCTACTAAAGCGTCAGAAGGCTCAGCATTTGTTCTTAACCCAGAGCTACTGCGCTTCCCTTTCAACCCTGGCAGTTTAGATAAAACCTTTGTGAGGGTAGTATTCATAACTGAAGCCATATCTTGAAAGGTGAAAGAATTAGACGCACTAGAAGTACTTAGCGTCGCTTGTAACTGGTTGTGACACTTGGGGAGAACTAGATGGCGAAACCCGATTTCCTTCTGTCTGAGAATCATTTAATGCCAAATTCTTATAAGTCAAAATATGCTGTTTGCAATTTATAGACATATCAGTACAATTGGGACACATTCTTAGAGGGGGTTCCACAATGGCTTCTAAACAAATTGAACAATGAGTTTCCTCAGTGTCAGACATGTTTAACAGGATAGTAATGAAGCAAGCAAGCTTAGAAAACACTATATTTAATGAAAAATACACAATTTGCAAAAACGGTACTGTACCTTTAAGAGAAAAAAAAGGCATACACAAACTGCAAAACAGGTTAAAATTGCTTCAAAAATTCCAAAATTTTAACAGTACACCCACTAAGCTTTAGAAGGATTGCACCACAAGTAAAAAAGCAATAGACCCCCAAATGAAAAAAACGGATTGATAATTGTCTAAAACCGGTTAAAAACCCCTAAAAGCACCTTGCCAAAGCTCTGCTGTGGCCCTTCCTGCCCTTAGGAAGCGATAATATGGGGTTTAAAGCTTCAATTAGTCCCTCAGAAGACCATCAGGACCTCAGGAAAAGTTGCTTGCTGCTTGTAAATGTAAGCCCCGCCCACCTCACTCGATGTTGCTGGGGACTACACAAAACTAACAAATCCTGCCTGAAAGCCATGTGGGTTATAAACAACCCTCAAGCAAATGTCCCATAAAACAGAAAATGTTACTCCCAGACACAAAAAAGTTTGTCCCAAATTCACATAAACTGATTGGCACAAAAAAAAAATTAACCCTTTATGCAAGCTAGTAAAAACCTCTGATAACACTAGGATTACTGCTTACCCTTCCCCTAATGGGAACACTGTTAGCCTTTCTGAGTTAACAGTCTCTGCAGAAAATATGACTGAACATACCTCATTGCTGTATAGCAAGAAACCGTTCCTCACACTGAAGTTTTCCTGTACTCCTCAGCTCATGTGGGAACAGCAGTGGACCTTAGTTACAAATGCTAAGATCATCCTCCTCCAGGCAGAAATCTTCATCTATGTCCTGCCTGAGAGTAAATAGTACAACACCGGTACCATTTAAAAATAACAAACACTTGATTGAAGATAAAATAAAACTAACAGTTTATCACCTCTTCTCTTTACCCTTCCTGCTTAGAGCCAGCAAAGAGAATGACTGGGGGTGGAGTTAAGGGGGGAGCTATATAGACAGCTCTGCTGTGGTGCTCTCTTTGCTACTTCCTGTCAGGAAGGACAATATCCCACAAGTTAGGATGAATCCGTGGACTCGGTACATCTTGCACAAGAAAAAAAGACTTGTCTGATATGTAGTGTTTTTAAGAGATAACTCTTTGTGATGGTTACAAGTCACTGTCAAACATTCACTGAGCTTGTTAATGCATCTATAAACTCGCTTGCCTGATATAACTGAAAATAAAACGAAGCATAAAATAAACAATATTGTTTCTACCAACACTAAAGTAAAAGAATATACATATGTAAATAATATTTGTTGACATTTGAGACTGAGCAACTATTACCCATTTAATTAAAAACACACACTACATAAAGGGGGTTGTTATACCTACAGATAGGAACTTCCCAGCAATCAGGGAGATAAAACATAACCAAAGCTGTTGTTTTTGGCACAGATCAGCAGCAAATGCCACATACTAACTAGTTTCTCAGGGCAGAATGTACTTGGCCAAAGCATGGAATAAATCTTTTTTTTATTATTATATTAACAGCATGTATACATAAAATAGGTTACCACAGATTTTATGTTTGCATTCACTTATCAGCAGGCGCATGTGCATCTCAGATATATACAAAGATTCAATAGAAGCCAAAATAAAGCTATTTCGGGTAACAAAAAGTAAAAACATTACATCATCATCATGTAAAAGAACAGCAACTAGACAAGCTAAAATTCTGTGCATTTAAAAAAACCAGTACAAAAATAATATAGTATAATATATATATATATATATATATATATATTATATATATATATATATATATATATATATATATATATATATATATATATATATAATCAATCCCCACAACCATATTTTTTTTTTTAATGTATTTTTTTTACACTGGTTGGTGCCTATGCACCTACTCCACAGGGCGCCCCAACTGAAATTACTTTTTAACTTTTCTTTTATCAGCAGTTGTGCTGCACCACCCATCCTATGAATCCTAAGCAGAGCTGAAAACTCGGATTCTAAAGTAGAGGTGCAGGCTCACACAATGCTCAGTGTCAATGTTGCAAGCAGTATGGTTGCCGATTGGCTGTAATGCTTGATGAATGCAGCATGTAGCAGAACTTTAATAAAAAAACAAAAAAACACTTGTGCAGCAACTCTCCTTCAAACACGTCAGCACTGGAATGCAATTATAGGCAAATTTCAACATGGCAGCACCCATGACGAGAGGGAGACGGCAAGTAATCTCAAAATGAAGCTTATAAAATGTACTTCATGTTGATGTCCCTTTAACTAATCTGTTGGACCCCTTTCTGGGGGTTAAACACATAACATTGTAGCATCGCTAGTAATACAATTCTAATCTAGTGAATCAGAGCATGGAATTTTATCACTAAATTATATTATTATCTTTTAGATGCAACACATGGAAAAAAATAAAACCCCATTCTCCCTTTAATTTTTATCAACGTGAGAAAAAAATAATAATTAGAACTGGATTGCAGATCTAATTAACCAAATGCACTCACAAATCAACAGCAAGACGGGCAGCCTTCACTGTACGCACATATGACACAGGGAAGAAAAGATTTACTAACGAGCTGTTGCCTTGCCAAGGTAGTCGTACACCAGGGATATAATAGAGTAGAAATGCAAATATATTCATCTGTGTGCTAAGGAGAAAATTCACAATATATAAACTAATTTTTTGCATGAAAAGAAGATTAAGTTAAAACAATTTATTTTTCATGTTTTAGCTAGCAGGAAGTGCATATATGTGTACAACTGATTGCTCATTGGTTAATAAGCAGAACCCCCAGTACTTTATTGGTGGACAGTGAGAAACCCCACAAACATTACCTATTTTTTCTCAATACAGGAACATCCATTTTAACCCTTTAAGGACACAGCTTTCTGTTTGCTCAATTGTTTTAAGATGGAAAAATTCCGTCATATGTCCTTAAGAGGTTAAACAAGGTAGCACGCTTCTCTCTTTGTATGCATTTTTAAAAGGTGTTCATTTAATTTAGATTTCAGAAATAGGTTTCAGCTCTGACAGTCCTTTCTACACGTATACCCATAACAATCAGCCTTAAATAAGGAGGTAATTTCTATACAGCTTTTGGAGTATTTCCTTAGGGAAACAGAAGGTCCCAAGACTTTCAGTCATTACCACATCACCAAGACTTCATGTCAGTTTTCTCTAAGCCTCTAAATACATTTAGCCTTTGAGGGCATCTTCAAACATAGATAATGAGGAATTGAATAGTCATGAAATATAGAGAGTTACGTTACCTTGACGGGATACAAAAGGTTGACATGTGCATGGATGCATTTCAATTTTAAATAGAACAATGTTTGAGATCTCTCTCTCTCTCAACATTCACACACTAACAAACCTGCTTCTAGTAACATTTTATTACTGTTTTTCAGTGGCATACGCACATATCCTGTGATTGCCCTGTGCACCAGCATTGAGTCTGCAGTGGCTGGTATGATAGTCTTCACAGGCACAATACACACCATCAGCATAATACAGGTGCACGGCCTTCAGAATATATTTGGGTATGTCACTGATAAAGAGTAATAGCTTTTACTAGAAGCATTTGTGCTAATGAAATTATATCACAAAAAGGCTTCCATTTAAAATTGAAATGCACCTACGCACAATACAATTTTGACCTTTCTATGTCTTTGAGTAGCGCAAGAGACTTTGTTATTATTAATTATAATTGCTATTTGTATTTTCCTTTAAAAAGCATCAGATAACTTACTAAAAATAAATTGTCTACATAATTTCAATATGGCCGTTTCTCTTTTTTTCAATAAAGCACAAATAAAAGAGAGATAAAAGTGCAAAAAGAAAATTCTATTGTGTTAGATCAGGTTATTAATACACTGTTGCCTGCATGCATCTATGTGTTTAACCCATACTCATAGCTGAAGAGTAGTAATGCATTACTGGAAACTAAGAACATATGGTGGAGCCACCAATCACCAGCTAGGTCCCAGTAGTACATTGCTTCCCATGAGCATATTTAGGTATGTTTTTCAACACAAAAACCAAGAGAACTAAGTGAATTTCATACCAGAAGTAAATTGAAAAGTATTTTAATAGTGCATACTCTTTAAATTTTAAAGGGATAGAAATGTCACGATTGAAATGTGCGTAGGTGCATTTGAAAGGGAAAGAACAGTCAAAATGAAACTTGCTTGATACAGATAGAGCATGCAATTTAAAGCCACTTTTAAAGGGACACTGAACCCATTTTCTTTCTTTTGTGATTCAGATAGAGCATGCAATTTTAAGCAACTTTCCAATTTACTCCTATTATCAATTTTTCTTCTCTCTTTTGCTATCTTTATTTGAAAAAGAAGGCATCTAAGCTAAGGAGCCAGCCAATATTTGGTACAGTACTTGTTTATTGGTGGGTGGATTTATCCACCAATCAGCAACAAACACCCAGGTTGTTCACCAAAAATAGACCAGCATCTAAACTTAAATTCTTGCTTTTCAAATAAAGAACCAAGAGAATGAAGAAAATTTGATAAGAGGAGTAAATTAGAAAGTTGTTTAAAAATTGCATGCTCTATCTGAATCACGAAAAAAAAAAATTGGGTTCATTGTCCCTTTAAATTCACTTCTATTTTTAAATGTGCTTTGTTATCTTGCGATATCTTGTTGAAAAAGAATATGCATATATCATACACTAGTGTGGAAGCTAGCTGCTGATTGGTGCCTGCAAACGTGTCTCTTGTGATTGGCTAACTAGATGAGTTTTGCTGCCAGAAGAACAAGATAATGTAGCAAATTAGATAATAGATGAAAGAAAATGTTGGAGTTTACTGTCCCTTTAAATTTTAAATGGAAGCATTTCTGCAATATACCTCCATTAGCAAAATTGCTTCTAGCAAAAGTGATTAGTTTTTAGGGGCATATGTACATTCTGTAAAGGGCCTGTACGTCAGTATTGATACTGAGAGCTGCGGATTCTCTGATAAGATGTAGTGGTTGAATATTGGTGCACAAGCCCTCACAGCATATGTGCGTATGCCGCTGAAAAACAGTAATACCTTTTACAAGAAGGATTTGTGCTATTGCAAGTATATTGCAAAAAAGCTTCTATTTAACTTATTTTTGACCTTTCTAGAGACTTTCATTTTTATATTTCTTTTAATACCAGTAGGTGACGCAATGAGTTAGTTATGACTTAAAATTTAGCAAAGTTGGCATATTAAAAAGGGCAAACTCAAAACTGAATTCCTGTGACTATACAATATGTATTTAATTTGCTTGCTTATGTAAAAATTGTGCAGATCACATGGTCCATAGAGAGGCCAAAACTGTAATTCTGTTACCAAAGTATGTTGCAAAATACTGAAAACTGTCTGAACCAACTATATACCACCCAGTGATTGCTTAGAGCAGTGAACAAATTACATCAACATCCAGCTAAATCTACCCTTAAAATAGGGACAATCCACTCTAAAAATGTTATCATTTAAAAAGATAGATAATCCCTTTACTACCCATTCCCTGATTAAATACATAAAATAAATTTGGCCTGTGGTTGAGAGAGTCACAAAAACAGGCTGTTGCACAGACATAATTAAAATATATCTACACTTTTTTTTTAATTTATCGCTTCAATATGTTACGTCTTATATACAAAATATCTACTAAATAGAATTCCTTGATCTGTGATTACTATTATCGTTATGGATGCTACGGCATAGGAAAAAAAAGATAGCTGTTAAAAAAAAAAAAAAAAAAAAAACAACAACGACACCACCGTAGGCACACGCTACTGCAGCGCAAGCCCCAACCTTACAAAGGTATGAAAATTAAGTCCCTCGAGGGGAATGTCAGCACACAGAAGAATGTTTTGAAATAAATAGTTACCATGGGGTAGATTTTATTCCAGTCATAGGAAATGATCTTTTAAAGGGACACTCAGGTTAAATTAAAATTTCATGATTCAGATACAGCATGTAATTTTAAACAACTTTCCAATTTACTTCCATTAAAAAAAATGTGCACAGTCTTATATTTACAATTTTTGAGTCACCAGATCCTACTGAGCATGTGCAAGAATTCACAGACTATACGTATATGCATTTGTGATTGGCTGATTGCTATCACATGGTACAAGGGGAGTGGAAATATATATAACTTTACATAAATATTCCCTTGATCCTACCTCCCCATCCAACTACCGCCCTATTTCCCTCCTCCCTCTTGCATCTAAGCTTCTTGAAAAACTAGCTTATGCACGCCTATCCCATTTCCTTACAATAAACTCCCTCCTTGACCCATTGCAATCTGGATTTCGTCCCCATCACTCCACAGAGACAGCAATTGTTAAAGGGACAGTATACTGTAAAATAGTTTTTCCCTTAATGTGTTTACAATTGCTTTTCTTACCAAATGCAGAGTAAAAAATGTATGAAAATTAGATTTTTAAGGCTTGTGTATATTAAAGGTCTGATTTTTTGTTTTGAAGCCACAACCTAATAAAATGGGTTGAGCTGTAGTTTTAATCAGATCTCATTACTGTATCACATTGTGCACATATACCTGCTTCTTTATCTTATATCTGTCCTTAAAACAATCACCAGTACTTTGAGAGAACAATGGAAAATCAACATTGTATTACCTCATCTCTGTTATATCCGACTGGGAGTGTAATTTCTTCTGCTGGCTGTGTTTACAATGCTTATCTATAGCTGGTACGCGCGGCCACAAACTTTCAGAATAGGTGGGGATACCACATGCTAAATTAACAATTTCAAATGCCAATATAAGGGTAAAGGAGCTACTTGTAAACAATTTAATACACTCCAGCAGGTAAAGTGGATCATTGGGAACAAATTAAAGGGGAGTACATTTTTGAGTAAACTGTCCCTTTAAGGTTACCAACGACCTACTTACAGCAAATCAAAAGGCCACTTCTCTCTGCTTATCCTCCTTGATCTGTCCGCAGCCTTTGACACTGTTGACCACCCTCTTTTGCTCCAAACCCTCCAATCCTTCGGCATCTGTGACACAGCCCTCTCATGGCTCTCTTCCTACCTGTCAAACCATACCTTTAGTGTAGCCTTCTCTGGGGCCTCCTATGCCCCGTCACCACTTTCTGTCGGAGTACCGCAAGGCTCTGTCCTCTGTCCCCTTCTCAATCTAAACGTCATCACTAGGTTCTATAATAAAGTCCAACGGTTTACAATATCATTTGTATGCCGATGACACCCAAATCTACTTCTCTGCACCAGACCCATCTCCTTTCATGCTAACCCGTGTCACTAACTGTCTCTCTCACATCTCTAACTGGATGTCCTCTCACTACCTCAAGCTAAATCTCTCCAAAACTGAGCTCCTTATTTCCCCCCTTCTTTTAAACTCTCCACCCCAATCTCTCTATAACTGTCGACAACTCCATCATTGCCCCTACCCCGCATGCCCGATGTCTCGGGGTCACATTTGACTCAGATCTTTCTTTCACTCCTCACATTCAGTCATTGGCCTGCCGTTTCAACCTTAAAAACATCTCTAAAATTAAATTAGACACTTCCTTACACAAGACACAACTAAGATTTTAATCCACTCTCTCATTCTTTCCCGCCTTGATTACTGCAACTCTGTCCTCTCTGGTCTCCCCACCTGCCGCCTAGCTCCTTTACAATCCATAATGAATGCCTCTGCCAGACTTCTCTTGCTTACACGTCGCTCTTCATCTACTGCACCTCTCTGCCAATCCCTTCACTGGCTTCTTATTGCCTCTAGGATCAAACACAAAATTCTCATTCTGACATACAAAGCCCTCAACTGCACTGCTCCCCCCTATATCTCAGACCTTGTCTCCAGATACTCTCCCTCCCGTCCCCTTCGCTCTGCTCATGACCTCCTACTCTCCTCCTCTCTTGTCACCTCATCACACTCCCGTTTACAGGACTTGTCCAGACTGGCTCCCATCTTGTGGAACTCTGCCTCGCTCCACAAGACTCTCTTCTAGTTTTAAAAGCTTCAAGTGCTTCCTAAAGACACTACTGTTCAGGGATGCATACAACCTACGCTAACCTTTGTTTATACCAGTTCATCCCCTCCATTGCTATCCCCTGAACCCCCTTAGCATGTAAGCCTAAGAGTCCAGCTGTTTGTAGATCATCTTCTTAAGAGCTGACTACAACAGTGCAACTCTTGGCAGGGCCCTCTACCCATCTGATCCCTATAATTGTTTTGTTGTACTCCGCCTTTGTTTATAGCACTGCGGAATCTGTTGGCGCTCTTCAAATAACCGATAATAATAATAATAACAACTTTGAAATTTGTTATATAAAAAAAAATCTACTACTCATTTGAAGTTCAGACTAAGGGCTCCATGTACTAAGCAGTCAGCGAGCTACCCGCAACAAATCTCGCGTCAAAACTCGCAAACTGATATGTACAAAGTCGTCAACTATGTTCAAACTCGCATCTTTAAAATTGCGAGCGTACTTATCCGCCAAACCTCGCTACCTCTCCATTTTTCACTGTAATTAGACACATTTGACCACCAACTCGCCAAAAACGAATGTACTAAAAAATCTATTTGTCCGCTCGCTACAATTTCCGCTCCCACCTCGTTATTTTTGCCTCGCCACCTTTTAGGTGGCGGGCAAGGTACAAAACAATAGGAAAGTCAATCTAGACGCCAGTCTAGACATATATAAAGGCAGTAATATCAGCATTGTACAGCATAACTGGCGTCTAATTTGTCTCTCATTTCCATGTACATAAATTGCGCCAAATTTGTCGACTGTAATTAAAGAGTAATCTATATTTTAAATTTGTATTGTATAGTTGTCAATCTTTATAATTATTTTTATATTAATATTTATATATTATCAGATCCAGATGAAGCCATATCCAAATTGTAAATAAATATTACAAAAATAACGCTCTGTTATCACTCTTCAAAAAATTTTGAACAATAATAAAGTTGTTTAGATAAGTTGAACTTTTATAGGAGCAAAATTCTATTCCCGCGACTACTATGATGTTCGTGACACCTTGCATGTCACGTGTTAATAATTGGCCAGACAATTCAACTGAAAGTTAAAAGTACATCAGCTTAGTTGCGGCGAGCGAGACGTCAAATTTATCAATAATCCGCCATTGCTCGCGGCGGGCTAGACTTGTCTATTTATTGGGGGATTATTAGTACATAGTGACAGCGGACACCATTTCGCCCGCGGCGAGTAACGGCGAGTTTATCCGCGTCTAAAATGACGGATGAATTGACGGCTTAGTACATGGAGCCCTAAGTGCTATTGCATTGTCTTGTTATCTTGCATTTGTTGATTATGCAAATCTAATGTGTTGACTGGTCCTTTAAAGTCAATAGGGATTTTAGTATATGAACCCTAGATCTAACACCAATAAAATGCATCTTGTGTTTGATACACACTCATTTGGCTGGCATTTTTAAACAGGACGTTACATAGTTACAAAGATGTATAAAACAGTATCAGCACTAATGAATTATTGCAATAGATCTGCATACAAAATGCATTTAACACTTTAAGGGACATTTAAAACATTCTATAAGCATTATATTAATATTAATGTTATTCCTGCCTCCCTCTAGTAATAGTGTATTGAAATCTAGATTTCACTGCATTCCAGTGTTGATGTATTCGCACATGTGCAGTAACTCTACTTCAGATACCTGAAGTGAAATCTAGGTTCCAAAATGGTGGCACCCATGAGTAAAGGAAGGCACATTAAATGTATTTAGTGTTTAATGTCTTTCATTTTTAGCAAAATTTGCTGTGCCTTGCAGTTCAGGTTATACGCCTTGAAAAGCTTTTTGAATATGTTTATTTTATCCCATTTTCAAAGGCGGGTTAGGGACAAAAATAATTCAGTTACTGCACTCACTGCTAAAACAATCACAGTGTGGACTGTTGCAGGGTCTAGAAGTTCGGCTCATTTGTTTAGTTTTTTCCAATTAGCAGAGACAATTGTTTTATACACAAAAATATAGCTAAAAAAGAAGCAATTTCCAAAACATTTTAATCTCTGCAGCTAGAACAAGTCATTGTAAACACATTAAAGGACCAGTCAACACAGTAGATTTGCATGATCAACAAATGCAAGATAACAAGACAATGCAATAGCACTTAGTCTGAACTTCAAATGAGCAGTAGATTTTTTTTCTGACAATTTTTAAAGTTATGTCTTTTTCCACTCCTCCTGTACCATGTGACAGCCATCAGCCAATCACAAATGCATACACGTACCATGTGACATCCATCAGCCATTCACAAATGCATACACACTTATTCTTGCACATGCTCAGTAGGAGCTGGTGACTCAGAACGTTAAATATAAGAAGACTGTGCACATTTAGTTAATGGAAGTAAATTGGAAAGTTGTTTAAAATGGCATGCTCTATCTGAATAATAAAAGTTTAATTTTGATTGAGAGTCCCTTTAAGGGAAAGGCAGCTTTTACAGTATATCGTCCCTCTAATAACATTTATTGTTTATTAGCAACTCTCCTACATAACTTAAACCAGGCTACACACCACTCTATTGTAGTAACCCAACACACATGTGCACATCCTAATCACATTTCCAATATATTCTGTTTGTAATGGAGATAACTGGACCTTTTAACCTGGTTTGTTACACATACAGTACACACATTACTCAATATTTAGCATATTATGTTACTTTTGGTTTATTTGACCAGTTTGACCACCTATTCTTATTCAATAGCCCCAGACAGAATTCTCAGTTATGCCCTCAGGCTATTGCTATGATACTATAGTGTGACCTGACACCTGTTATCACGTTTTGTAGATGCAGATATCTCAAAATATTCTACTTTCATTGTTTTTAAAAAAAAAAAAAAAAAAAAAAAAAAAAAAAAATATATATATATATATATATATATATATATATATATATATATATATATATATATATATATATATATATATATATATATTTCCTTCCACCTCGTCATTATCTGTGATATTTTATACTTTTAAAATAGGTGTATAAAACTTTTTTCTAAAAGAAACAAAGGGAGGAAGGAGCTGGCTAAAAACGGCAAGTCTGAAAAATATAAAATATCTAGCTTCCTTTTAAAAAGGACATAATGCGTGCTATTTTTGTGTCTTATCTCCCTTAAATCATAAAATCCATGCCTTAAACATTAACTCATGTTTGGGAGGAGAAGAGGGAAAAAAAAAAAAAAAGGGGGGACGTGCAGTTTCATGAATTCTGTAATAAAAACATAGTCAAGGTCGATAAAAGACCTTTGTTCAAAAGTTACTAGGGTTAGGCCTGCAGAACACAGGCACTCAAATGGTTTTCCTCTCCACACAGAGTTGTATAACTTTGTAAACGTGATTGTAAAATGGCCACATTTAAATAAACAAAACCAAGCCATCAACATCATGCATCAATAAGTAGTGTGCAAACCGCTAAATGTTTTGTTAACGTCTATTGTTTGTATACCTACAGATCACAAAAGGGAACTCACTCTCTTTTATCCCCTGACTAGTGAGTACACCCCTCACATTTTTGTAAATATTTTATTATACCTTTTCATGTGACAACACTAAAGAAATGACACTTTGCTACAATGTAAATTAGTGAGAATACAGCCTGTATAACAGTGTAAATTTGCTGTCCCCTCAAAATAACTCAAGACACAGCCATTAATGTCTAAACCGTTGGCAACAAAAAATGAGTACTAAGTGAAAATGTCCAAATTGGGCCCAAAGTGTCAATATTTTGTGTGGCCACCATTATTTTCCATCACTGCCTTAACCCTGTTGGGCATGGAGTTCACCAGAGCTTCACAGGTTGCCTCTGGAGTCCTCTTCCACTTCTCTATGATGACATCACAGAGCTGGTGGATGTTAGAGACCTTGTGCTCCCCAGAGATGCTCAATAGGGTTTAGGTCTGGAGAAATGCTTGGCCAGTCCATCGCCTTTACCCTCAGCTTCTTTAGCAAGGCAGTGGTCATCTTGGAGGTGTGTTTGGGGTTGTTACGTTGGAATACTACCCTGCGGCTCAGTCTCCGAAGGGAGGGGGATCATGCTCTACTTCAGTATGTCACAGTACATGTTAGCATTCATGGTTCCCTCAATGAACTGTAGCTCCCCAGTGTCGGCAGCACTCATGGAGGCCCAGACCATGACACTCCAACAACCACCATGCTTGACTGTAGGCAAGATACACTTGTCTTTGTACTCCTCACCTGGTTGCCGCCACACATGCTTGACGCCATCTGAACCAAATAAGTTTCTTGGTCTTATTGGACCACAGGACATGATTTAAGTAATCCATGTTCTTAGTCAGCTTGTCTTCAGCAAACTGTTTGCGGGCTTTCTTGTGAATCAAAAAAAAAAAAAAAAAAAAAAAAAGGGAGGGAGGAGGGTTTGCCCTAAATGTATAAGACGTCCTCTTGAAGTGTTTAAAAGGGAATAGACAATATAAAAGAATAAGTCCCTGCGCTCAAAAAGCAAAATATTGAAAGATCTAAGAAATAAATAAGCTGAAATGGCTCAAGAAATAAAAAAGACAATATATATTTAAAATATGTGTAAACTAAACAACTAGCAATTGAAACAATAATTACAATTTATTAATACAATTGATACATCTTGTTATTAAATAACCACCTGTGGTTTGCAATTCTAAAAATTATATTGTTATTAAGATAATAGATAATGACTGGCTGATACTCTAGTAGAGCTATATTGGGAAGTTTTCCCTTAAGTTCAGAATAAGGCAAATATGGCAAAGGCAGGTGAAATGTGGACAGTTTCACAAAGGAACGCTGGATAGTCTTCCCTGTTCGTTCTGTGTACTGATTAACCACGATCGCTACTTTTGCAGCTAATGGCTCGAACAACCAAATAGATAACAAATGTCAATGTCTCCCAGCAGCTAGGTACAATTGTGGTTCAAAATTGTCCGATTACCTTGCAATCCGGCTACCTAATGATGTACCTCTCTAGCGTGCCGTCATCCGGGGATTTTTCCTCCTTTCTGGTTAGTGACGATCACGTGACTTGCAGCTTCCAATAGCAGTGTAGTTGTTCCGAGCAGTTTCAATCGTAGTTAGATTTGAATCAGTTACACATAGAAAAATATAATTTTTAGAATTGCAAACCACCAGTGGTTATTTAATAAGATGTATCAATTGTGTTAATAAATTGTATCAATTGCTAGTTGTTTACACGTATTTTAAATATATAATTGTCTTTTTATTTCTTGAGCCATTTCAGCTTATTTATTGCTTAGATCCTTCAATATTTTGCTTTTGAGCGCAGGGACTTATTCTTTTATATTTTTTCTTGTGCATCATCTTAAAAAGGGACAGTCTACACCAGAATTGTTATTGTTTAAAAAGAAAGACAATCCCTTTTTTACCCATTCCTCAGTTTTGCATAACCAACACAGTTATATTTATATATTTTTTACCTCTGTGATTATCTTGTATCTAAGCCTCTGCAAACTGCCCCTTTATTTCAGTTATTTTGACAGACTTGCAGTTTAGCCAATCAGTGATGGCTCCCAGGTAACTTCATGTGCATGAGCACAGTGTTATATATATGAAAAATATGAACTAACACCCTCTAGTGGTGAAAAACCTGTTAAAATGCATTCTTAAGAGGCGGCCTTCAAGGTCTAAGAAATTAGCATATGAACCTCCTAGGTTAAGCTTTCAACTAAGAATACCAAGAGAACAAAGAAAAATTGGTGATAAAAGTAAATTGGAAAATTGTTTAAAATTACATGCCCTATCTGAATCATGAAAGTTTTTTTTGGACTAGACTGTCCCTTTAAAAGAGGTTTCCTTCTGGGACGACAGCCATGCAGACCAATTTGACGCAGTGTGCGGCGTATGGTCTGAGCACCGACAGGCTGACCCCCCCACCCCTTCAACCTCTGCAGCAATGCTGGCAGCACTCATACATCTATTTCCCAAAGACAACCTCTGGATATGAGGCCGAGCAAGTTCACTCAATTTCTTTGGTTTACCATGGCGAGGCTTATTCCGAGTGAAACCTGTCCTATGAAACGCTGTATGGTCTTGTCCACCGTGCTGCAGCTCAGTTTCAGGATCTTGGCAAACTTCTTATAGCCTAGGCCATCTATATGTAGATCAACAATGAGGTGCCATGTTGAACTAACGAGTCACATGATTTGGACATTTCCACTTAGGGGTATACTCACTTTTGTTGCCAACTGTTTAGACATTAAATGGCTGTGTGTTGAGTTATTTTGAGGGGGCAGTAAATGTACACTGTTATACAGGCTGTGCACTCAATACTTTGAAGAAATAGCACTTTGCTACAATGTAGTGTTGTCATATGAAAATATATAATAAAATATTTAGAAAAATGTGAGGGGTGTATTCACTTTTGTGAATATATATATATATATATATATATATATATATATATATATATATATATATATATATATATATATATATATATAAATATATATATATATATATATATATATATATATATATATATACACACATACACACATACATATATACACACACACACACAAATCTCTCTCTCTATTATTTTATTCCCCCATGTCTTCATTTAACATTACCAGACTAAGAAGACTTGTTATGTGTGTGCTTTTCACCTATTGTTATAAATTATATAGAAGTTAAACAGAGTTAGATCACATATACTAGTTGTAAAATTAGCTACTAAACAAAAACGGTGTGTGTATATATATATATACATTCACACAACGACCCAGATAAATGAAGCGTTAGCCGTATATGTTTTTAGGAGCCAGACAGTCAATCCTAACAACAGAAATAAAAGAAAGTGAGCAAACGAGAAAATAGTTCATCGCCTGTTTAAACAATAAGGTATAAACAGGTCAAAGCTGGGGATGAGTGAATCACTTTGAATGGAATTATCTATGGAAAGAAAGATCACAGGTCAAGAGAAAAAAAAAAAAAATTAGAAGAGGGGGATAATCCAGTCTCTAAGAACAGAAATCTAGACAATCACATGTGTGATAAAAGCTTGCATCAGACTCACATAAATGACATCATAAAGCAAAGGCCAATTCCAGGAACACTGCATAAAAAAAAAAAAAAAAAAAAAAAACATATCCGAAGCTTACAGTGTTATCTACATGCAAAGTGTGTAATAAAAGACTCAATAAAAATAATTTAATTGCTTGCTGAAATTTTGTGTCCTACATATGTAGTTTACTTTCCAGCGCTGCCATAGGTCAGCTTGCAGCCGTGGCTACAAAACAATATCAATCTTCAGTAATGATTACAGGCTGAGTGAATTGTTCCGGGAACTAAATTATATTCTCTAAAACGATGGGCAAAGATAAGACAACTCTATGTGAGAAACTTCCAAACACTTCCTATAAAGATGCCACATTTCCTATTTAACATCCTGAAATGAGATCACACACAAAGAATGCAAAAGGCCCATCTATCGGATAATTGTAAGCATAAAAATTGTATATTAAACACCTTGTAATTACAAGGCTTTTCTGTAGTGTTTTTTGGTGTGTTTTTTCTCCTGTTAAGTGTAGTCAGTCCACGGGTCATCATTACTTATGGGATATTAACTCCTCCCCAACAGGAAGTGCAAGAGGATCACCCAAGCAGAGCTGCTATATAGCTCCTCCCCTCTACGTCACACCCAGTCATTCTCTTGCACCCAACTAATAGATAGGATGTGTGAGAGGACTGTTGTGATTAAACTTAGTTTTTTATATCTTCAATCAAAAGTTTGTTGTTTTAAACGCCACCGGAGTGTGTTGTTTCCTTCTCAGGCAGAATTTGAAGAAGAATCTACCTGAGTTTTTTGTATATGATCTTAGCGGACGTAACTAAGATCCGTTTGCTGTTCTCGGCCATTCTGAGGAGTAAGGTAACTTCAGATCAGGGGACAGCGGGCAGGTTCACCTGCAAAGAGGTATGTTGCCGTATATTATTTTCTAAGGAATGGAATTGACTTTGAAAATACTGCTAATACCGATATAATGTAAGTACAGCCTTAAATGCAGTAGTAGCAACTGGTATCAGGCTGACATGTATATATGTTAACACTTAAGTATTTCTGGGGAATGGCACTTCACTGGGAAAATACTGTATGCATATAACTTTTAGCCTAACTTGCAGTGTGAGCGACTAGCAGCAGGCTTTTTAATGACATTTCATATATTAGATTTTAAACGTTTACTGGCATGTTAAATCGTTTAATTATCTGAGGTACTTGGTGAAAATTGTTTTGGGCTTTATTTTCCACATGGCTGTCGTTGTTTTAAATTAAAACAGTTTACTGAGCTTCCCTCACTGTTGTATTGTGAGTGGGAGGGGCCTATTTTGGCGCTTTTACTACGCATCAGAAATTCAGTCACAGTCTGTCCTTTTCTCCCTGCATGATCCAGGACGTTTCCACAGAGCTCAGGGGTCTTCAAAACTAGTTTTGAGGGAGGTAATCACTCACAGCAGACCTGTGAGACTGTACTTGACTGTGATAAAAACGCTTATATTGTCAATTGTTATACTTTTTTTTCTGATATTAAGGGTTAATCATCCATTGCTAATGTGTGCAATCCTTTGCTAAATTTGGTTTATATAACTAATCCGGTTTCAAACATCAAAATCTAATTTCTCTGAAGCTGACTGCATGGAAATTGAACGCTTAATTTTATCAAAGCGTGGATTTTCAGAGCCAGTAATTGATACCTTAATACAGGCTAGGAAACCTGTTACCAGGAAAATTTACCATAAGATATGGCGTAAATACTTACACTGGTGCGAATCCAAGGGTTACTCATGGAGTAAGGTTAGGATTCCTAGGATATTGTCTTTTCTACAAGAAGGTTTAGAAAAGGGTTTATCTGCTAGTTCGTTAAAGGGACAGATCTCAGCTCTGTCCATCCTTTTACACAAGCGTCTGTCAGAAGTTCCAGACGTTCAGGCTTTTTGTCAGGCTTTAGCCTGTGTTTAAATCTGTTGCTCCGCCGTGGAGCTTAAACTTAGTTCTTAACGTTTTACAGGGTGTTCCGTTTGAACCCCTTCACTCCATTGATATCAAGCTGTTATCTTGGAAAGTTCTGTTTTTAATGGCTATTTCCTCGGCTCGTAGAGTCTCTGAATTATCAGCCTTACATTGTGATTCTCCGTATCTGATTTTTCATTCAGATAAGGTAGTTCTGCGTACTAAACCTGGGTTCTTACCTAAGGTAGTCACTAACAAGAATATCAATCAAGAGATTGTTGTTCCATCATTGTGTCCTAACCCTTCTTCAAAGAAGGAACGACTTCTGCACAATCTAGATGTAGTCCGTGCCCTGAAATTTTATTTACAGGCAACTAAAGATTTTCGACAAACTTCTTCCCTGTTTGTCGTTTATTCTGGACAGAGGAGAGGTCAAAAAGCATCTGCTACCTCTCTATCCTTTTGGCTTCGTAGCATAATACGTTTAGCCTATGAGACTGCTGGACAGCAACCTCCTGAAAGGATTACAGCTCATTCTACTAGAGCTGTGGCTTCCACTTGGGCCTTTAAGAACAAGGCCTCTGTTGAACAGATTTGCAAGGCTGCAACTTGGTCTTCTCTTCATACTTTTTCCAAATTTGACACTTTTGCTTCTTCGGAGGCTGTTTTTGGGAGAAAGGTTCTTCAGGCAGTGGTTCCTTCCGTATAGAGATCCTGCCTGTCCCTCCCGTCATCCGTGTACTTAGCTTTGGTATTGGTATCCCATAAGTAATGATGACCCGTGGACTGACTACACTTAACAGGAGAAAACATAATTTATGCTTACCTGATAAATTCCTTTCTCCTGTAGTGTAGTCAGTCCACGGCCCGCCCTGTTTTTTAAGGCAGGTCTAAAAATTTTTAAATTATACTCCAGTCACCACTGCACCCTATAGTTTCTCCTTTCTCGTTTGGTTCTTGGTCGAATGACTGGGTGTGACGTAGAGGGGAGGAGCTATATAGCAGCTCTGCTTGGGTGATCCTCTTGCACTTCCTGTTGGGGAGGAGTTAATATCCCATAAGTAATGATGACCCGTGGACTGACTACACTACAGGAGAAAGGAATTTATCAGGTAAGCATAAATTATGTTTTTTAATATGATTAAACATTTTTTTATAATACAGCTTATATTACAATCAGCAAATTTGATTCTCTATATAAGGTTGCTTAGTTAACCTCTTAAGGACATATTACAGAATTTTTCCGTCATAAAACAATTGAGCAAACTGAAATCTGTGTCCTTAAAGGGTTAAAAATCATTTGTTTTGTAGTTTAATTATTTATTTTGCATGCACTTTAGCTCTTCAAATATTTCTCCACTGAGAGAATGAAGTGCGTCCTGCAGAATTCAAAACTGCAATCTACACAGCAATTGCTGGGTTAGTGCAGGGGCTCAATTCAGTAAGTCCCTTATTGACTACAGCAAAGAGAAGCTAAAGTACACTCAAAGGCTTTTGAAACTAGATGTCTTAAACAATAAATAATGTTTTTAGAATATTTCACATTTAGATATTTTTAAATGCTCTGCTTAAAAAGTGACAATAAAGTCAAAATTAAAAAACTTTCAGGATTGAGATTAGAGCATGCAATTATAAACAACATCCCAATTTACTTCTATTATCTAAAATTTACTTTGTTCTATTGTTCTCTTGTGTTAAAAAGCATACCTAGGTAGGCTCAGGAGCAGCTAACTTTTTATTGGTGGTTGCACATATATACCTCTGGTCATTGGCTCACCAGATGTGTTTAGATAATATTATTATTCTCAACAACAACAACTAGTATTTATACAACGCCTTTCTCCCAGTGGGACTCAAAGCGCTTTTTCAGCGCTCGCTCTCGGAATTAACCAAATCGGCAGCTGAATAGTAATTGTTGTTATTATTACCCAATTTAATGGTACTCATTTTATCGACCTAGGAAGGATAAAGGGCTGAGTCGTCCCTGCCGGGATTTGAACCTGTGACCTTTCAAACAGGCTTTTTTGTAGTCAGGGTATTTACCAACTGAGCTACCTCACCAGCTAAGTGACGTCCCAGTAGTGTATTGTTGCTCCTTCAACAAAGGATATAGAGAAATATGCAAATTTCATAACAGTAAGTTTTAAAATTACACACACAATATATATATATATATATATATATATATATATATATATATATATATATATATATATACACACAGTGGGACCTCGGTTAACGAACGACTCGGTAAGCGAAAAATTCGGTTTACGAATGAAAATGCTTTAAAAAAATTGCCTCGGTTTACTAATTTTTTTCGCAATACGAAACAAGTGTCCCGGTTTACGATTTTTTTTCGCAATACGAAACAAGTGTCCCGGTTTGCCCCTGCATACTGAAGTGTGGGTAGCAGTGTGGAGGTGTTGGAGAGGTTTTGGAGCCATTTGCAGCAAGTTGTGGAGTCTTTTGGAGCCATTTGCAGCAAGTTGTGGAGCCTTTATTTGACTTTTTTCTCACCTCCGGAACGCATTAATTGGTTTTCAATGCATTCCTATGGGAAACCGTGTTTCGGTTTACGAATTTTTCGCAATACGAAACGTCCCGGAGAACGAATTAAATTCGTAAACCGAGGTCCCACTACATACATACATATACATATATATAGCTGATATAATGAACCTCATAAACTAGTGAGCAATCTGAACCTTGGATTAAGCTGTGCATAAGCATTAATTTCCTGTTAGTTTCAAAAGAAATGTAAATATTTTTAAACTTTATAAAGAAATATTTTAAATGCTTAAAAGTATCATTTTATTTACCTAAAGGGATATTTAGGAGGTATATAAAAGATTTTCATGAAAAATAACAGGATTGTTCTCTGGGAATGTTTCCACTAATAATACAGCATAGAGGGAAAAATTACTGATTATGCATCATTATCAACAAACACCTGCTAGTGGGAGAATCCTTCTGCGTCCTTGGCCGTAGCCCTTAAATATAAACTCCTGCTATAATTAGAGGAAAATGTAATATTAAAAATAATAGAGACAAACTAGAATCAAAACATTTTCTGATAAACCGTTCAAAAACTCAATGGGGCTTTCTGGTACTTTATCAATAAAAAGGGACAGGAAACTCCAAAATCTTCTTTCATGATTTGGATAGAACACACATGCGTCATTCTTTTGTTATCCTTTGAAGGAACAGCATTGCACTACTGGCAGCTAGTTGAACACATCTAGTTAGCCAATCACAAGAGACAAATGTGTGCAGGCACCAATCAGCAACGAGTTCCCACTAGTGTAGGATATGTGCATATTCTTTTTCAACAAGGGATACCAAGAGAACAAAGCACATTTGAAGACTGAAGTGAATTTAAAATGATATGCTCTCTCTCAATCATAAACACCTCTTTGTGAAAATTGTGCTTGTCCCAGGTTTCCTAGAGAGAGGCCATAAAACAAAATCAGCAACCTTCAAATACTGCAAAACAAATAGCTTGTTTAGCAATTTACAGCATTTTTAAAGACCCGGACAGTTCGGGTTTCCATTTGTGTGTCCAGGTTTGAAGCCGAGCCAGTTGGTAGGAAACAGCCACAGCCAAAAAAAGGTGGCATTGTGCATTTGCAGCGTACTACACAGTTATTTCTCTCTTGCATGTTTGTCAGTGTCTGTGTCTGCGTGAGCGTGAGCGTGTCTGCGTGAGCGTGTCTGCGTGAGCGTGTCTGCGTGAGCGTGTCTGCGTGAGCGTGTCTGCGTGAGCGTGTCTGCGTGAGCGTGTCTGCGTGAGCGTGTCTGCGTGAGCGTGTCTGCGTGAGCGTGTCTGCGTGAGCGTGTCTGCGTGAGCGTGTCTGCGTGAGCGTGTCTGCGTGAGCGTGTCTGCGTGAGCATGTCTGCGTGAGCATGTCTGCGTGAGCATGTCTGCGTGTCTGCGTGAGCATGTCTGCGTGAGCATGTCTGCGTGAGCATGTCTGCGTGAGCATGTCTGCGTGTCTGCGTGAGCGTGTCTGCGTGAGCGTGTCTGCGTGAGCGTGTCTGCGTGAGCGTGTCTGCGTGAGCATGTCTGCGTGAGCATGTCTGCGTGTCTGCGTGAGCATGTCTGCGTGTCTGCGTGAGCGTGTCTGCGTGAGCATGTCTGCATGTCTGCGTGAGCGTGTCTGCGTGAGCGTGTCTGCGTGAGCGTGTCTGCGTGAGCGTGTCTGCGTGAGCATGTCTGCGTGAGCATGTCTGCGTGAGCATGTCTGCGTGTCTGCGTGAGCATGTCTGCGTGTCTGCGTGAGCATGTCTGCGTGTCTGCGTGAGCATGTCTGCGTGTCTGCGTGAGCGTGTCTGCGTGAGCATGTCTGCGTGAGCATGTCTGCGTGAGCATGTCTGCGTGAGCATGTCTGCGTGAGCATGTCTGCGTGAGCATGTCTGCGTGTCTGCGTGAGCATGTCTGCGTGTCTGCGTGAGCATGTCTGCGTGTCTGCGTGAGCATGTCTGCGTGAGCATGTCTGCGTGAGCATGTCTGCGTGAGCATGTCTGCGTGTCTGCGTGAGCATGTCTGCGTGAGCATGTGTGTGTGCAAGCATGTGTGCACGCGCATGTGTGTGTGTGTGAGCATGTGTGTGTGTGCGTGTGAGCATGTGTGTGCGTGTGTGTGTGTGTGAGCATGTGCGCATGTATGATCATGTGTGTGCGCATGTGTGTGTGTGTGTATATATGAGCATTAGTGTGTGTATGAGCATTAGTGTGTGTATGTGTGTGTATGAGCATTAGTGTGTGTATGTGTGTGTATGAGCATTAGTGTGTGTATGTGTATATATGAGCATTAGTGTGTGTATGAGCATTAGTGTGTGTACCAGCATTAGTGTGTGTACCAAATATAACTGAAGAGAACAACCCCCCCCCCCCAAAAAAAAACACAAACATTTATTGTGTTGGGAACTGCTGTAAATGGTTTCTGTAACCGTATACAGAGCACTCTCTTGAGCTACGCACAGTTTTGAGAATTTGCTAAAGCTTGTTCACTCCCACAGAAGTCAGGGATATTGGCCGTTACCTGATATCCAAGACAGGAAACAATGGGATGCTTTCTTTTTGTTGTTTTTTTAGGAAGACAATTTTTTTTTTTTTTTAAACACAGGTGGTTTATTGAAGCCACATATGCCCTTTTGTGCCAATAAAGTAACTGATATGGTTTCAAGTGTTGACTGGAGAAGGAAAAAAAAATACACACTAAAGTCGAATGAAAGATGATAAAGGACCATGGAATACAGTAGAATTGCAGAATACAAATACTATGCAATAACTGTATTTTTTTCCTGACATATTTCAAAGTTGCTTCCCTTTATTCCTGTCCCCTGTATCATGTGACAACAATTAGCAAATCACAAAAAAAAAAAAAAAATCATGCATGCTCTGTCTGAAACATAAGTTCAATTTTGACTTCAGTGGCCCTTTAATTTTGCAGCTCATTTAAAAAAATACATACATACCTTATTGTGTGCGTTGCCTAAATTAACATTATTACCCATCATATATCACTTAAATTAATAGTGTACTGTATTTGTTTCCCCCCAATGAGTCCCCAATTATCTTTTTTACCTGTTGGAGTGTATTCAATTGTTTACCTTTATTTTGTCATTTGAAATAGATGATTTTGCCCTGTTCACCCTTACCTATGCTGAAAATTTCCCTAACAAGTACTGGATACAGAAAATCTAGAAGGTTTAAAAGAAATCATGCTCCGAGCGGGGTATTTGACAGAGAGGTACTAAAATGTTCATTTTCCATTGTTCTCTCAATGTATTGGTCTTTGAGTAAACAGAGAGAAATGATATAACAAGGACTAAATAATTTGACTTAAGATAATGAGGTCTGCCCTCCCTGCAAGCTCAGACCATTTCATTGGGTTGTAGTTTCAATTTTCAGAAACAACTATTTTATATACAAAATTATACCTAAAGGTGGCATTTCCCATACATTTTATACTCTGCAGCTTGTATAACCAGGTTTACAGTACACTGTCCCTTTAATAAGAAACAAGCACACTGCATGTGAATACAAATATTTATTGGGCTGTATATGAAATACACCATTGCTATTAAGCGGTTTGGCCTTGCATTACTTAAAAAATATATATTTTATATAGTAGTATTGTAGGTCATTCTGTGCTGAAAATTCTATACAATCTGTATTTTATATATGGTTATCTCTATGCATTGTAATGACTCAAACTGAGATAAGCGATTCATGCTGGGATTCCTTCCATCCCCCCTACCACATCTCCCTGCCTCTCTCTTCCTCTCTAACTAATCCCTCTCTCTCCGCACAAAGATCAAAAAGCAACAGAGCGTAAATCAACAGAGCAGAAAAAAAAAATATATAACCACATACAAAATTGGGGGGGGGGGGGGGAGAAGACAAACTGGGATGAGGAAGTGGGTAAGACAAGAAAATAAATGGAGACTGCCGAGAAGTATAAAGAGAGACTAGGGCAGAAGAAAGCACAAATGACGAATACTGGGGAGTAACCAGCAAGAGGGAGACACTGGCAAAATAAAGAACCTGTGAGAAATAGAAAACGGGATCGAAAGATGCTTGAAACCAAACTGAACAAAATGTGGAATAAAGAAATGAACAAAATGTGTGATTTTTGTGAGAAAAGTGAGAAACAAAATCAGAGAAAGATGCAAAGTTGTAAAAAAAAAACTGGAGATCAGAGCAAAAAGGAAAATAGAGAAAGCAAAGTTAGAGAACAGAACACAAAGACTGGAGAAATGGAAAAAAAATAAAGTGCATTTTTTAAAATGAAAAACAATACATTTTTATCAGTTATGTACAACTTACTCATTGGGTGATCTTGCAAACGGTCAGAGCTCTATTGGTAGAAAGGGCCAATCCTCACCAAGCCTTAAAAAGGACAGTTCACTGGAAAAAGTTTTTTTTTTTTCCTGAATGTGCTCCCCTTGTTTTACCAGTGTATAAAATTTGTCAGAAATTGCTCATTTGTGATTTTTGTTGCAAAATAACTGGATTTGCTCTTTAAAATCACAGCCCATCAAAATAGGCTAAGCTTGGAGACAGATCAGATTTTGTTATCTTATCACTCAAATGCTTCCCTTTCTCATCTCTGTACAATATTTAGAAAGAACCATTGAAAATGAACATTTTAAAGCTCTCTCATATCAACCTCCCACTGTGAGTGTAATTTCTTCTGCTGCCTGAGTTTACATGGTTTCTCAATAGCCTATACCTAGGTATAGAAACGTTCAGTATAGATAGGTATACCTCAGGCTAAATCAGCTATTTCAAATGCCAATATAAAGGCTAAAGAGCTATTTGTAAACAATTTTATACACTCCATCAGGTAAAATGAATAATTGGGAACAAATTAAAAAGGTAAGTTTTTGGGTATGTGTCCTTTTTAAAACAAGGCATGGCCATATTTATTTTTTACAAACAAATATCTAATATGGTTGCAGGCAGTGGCATTATGCTACACTGAAAAGAGCAAAATGCCACAGCCTGTCTGAAAAAAAATAAAATGTTAAATACAAAAAGTAAGCCCAATAAAACAAAATGGTTTGTTCACACCAAAAACCATGTTTTTTTCATCTTACATGAACAAAAATAAATAAAAAAATAATGCAATTTACCGTTAAGGGAGCAGTAAACACAGTAGATTTGCATAAACAATCAATGCAAGATAGCAAGACAATACAATATCATTTACTCTGAATTTCAAATGAGTTGTAGATTTTTTTCTAACAAATTTCAAAGTTATGTCTATTTCAACTCCCCCTGTATCATGTGATAGAAAACAGCCAATCACAAATGCATATACGTATAGTCTGAATTCTTGCACATGCTCAGTAGGAGCTGGTGACTCAAAAAGTGTAAATATAAAAGAATGTGCACATTTTTTTTTAATGGAAGTAAATTGGAAAGTTGTTTAAAATTACATGCTGTATCTGAATCATGAAAATTAATTTAACCTGAGTGTCCCTTTAATGAAAGGGTTTCTGTCTACCAACAGAGCTGGGGAAGTTGTCATCATCAGCAAGTGAGCAAACTGTTACATGTGCACAAACATACACTTCCTGTTACTATAAAATGAACCAGCTTTAACAGCTTTTCATGAAGGAAAAAAAAAAAAAAAAAAAAAAGCATAAAATGTTAATGTTTCTTGAAACCAACATTTTTTGCATGCTATTAGAACTTAATTGGCTTTTTATTACACTACAAAAATTTGACTATCTGGCAAAAATAGTCTCAATAACCAATTACTTGTCAATGAGAATCTTACAGTGCATCCATGGAATTCCCTCTGACAGTACAAAGCAATCAATGGTCTTGATGTGAATTTAGCTACACTGCAAGTGCCTATAGTTCGGGTCAGGGTTCATCATTGGATGCCAGAAAGGTCTAAGCCAAATTATACAGCAATGAGCTGCAGCACTCACTGGTATACTGGGAATTAGCCTCTTCCAGCAATAATGCCTGCAACATAACAGCAGCCTCACTGTATTCTTAGTGACATTATAGTTACAGTATAATGGCAGCTATAAAATGCCATCATGGCAACATCCCCATTGAGAACCAGTGCTTTACTTGTTTTTCTGACTCTTAAATATTCATCTTTTGAAAGCGGGGGGCAAGTCCTACAAAAAAAGTGTGGGAAGACTTCCACCCTCCTTCACAATAAATTATATATATATATATATATATATATATATATATATATATATATATATATATATATATATATATATATATATATATATATATATATATATATATATATATATATATATATATATATATATATATATATATATATATATATATATATATATATATACACACATATACACACACACACAAATTAAATCCAATGAAGGGTTGAATGGTTGCCTTTGGGCCTGATAATCCTCCTCTGTCACAGAGTCTCACCCATTTAAGGTGCAATAGTCCTATTTCTGCTGCGGTGAGCTAAATAACCCCAAAGCAAGCCATACATAAATGTAAGCACCATGTGTTCCACACAGTGTGTGTGTGTGAGTGGGGGAAAATCACACAGCAGGACCATCAACAGTCTTGCATTTAGTGTATTGTAGGAAGTGTTACTGCCCATTAAGAGGATCTCACAATCCCTCTAACCAGACTGTGCTCCAGCAACTTACAACAGTAGCAGCATCAGTGTTTACTGAAGTGTTTCTGTTCACTGTCCTTAGGGAACTTAGTTCCTCCTGCAAAAATAGTGCAGAAACTCCGTTCCCATGGGTTCCCACTCGACTTGACCCTTGCTTAAAAGGGACATGAAACTCAAAAAGTTTAATTCATGATTCAGATAGAGCAAGCACATTTTTGAAATTTACGTCTATTATCAATTTTTCTTCATTATTTTGGTACCTTTTGTTGAAAAGTAGGGATGTATGTTCAGGTGCCAACCCATAATCTATACATCTACAAACCTAAATGGATTCAATGTTTCATATAGTTTGTCCATGTAGGATATGTCTAAATAAAGTTACTTTTAGTTTACAGATTTCACTTTTCTGTTTAAAGACATTAACCAGTTAAATATAATTTTAACCCCTTTATGGCCGGCACAAGTGTTTAACATCAGAACAAAGTTCTGATGTAATTACTTGCTGCAAAATTAAATCACACGACCGATGCGATCACGTGATCTCAGGGCAGGGATTGGATCATGGAGGACTAACTACATTGCTAAGCACACCCCCAGTCCGATCTTGAGTTTGTCAAAGGGGGGAGGCTGCGGAACGCCTTATAAAAAGGTAGAACGTTCCATGCCGTCCTTCGGGGTTGAAGCCCAGTGCTGTTAGGACGCCATGGAATGCCCGAACTGCATTAAATTGTTAAAAAAAAAAACATTTTACTCAACCATTTTCTATCATCCATATAAAAGAGCAGCATTTAAACATGCAGTATTTCTCTTCTTTTTTTTTTTTACCTTCACAATTTCAGTAAAAAAAAAAAAAAATAAAAACAAATTTGGCAACATTCTTCTAATGCTCATCCAACAAGCACAAGCAGGAAACCCCAATGGTCAATAGAAAACAGCTTTTATTTTCAAATTCACTTTTTTTTTCAGACAACATACAGTTTTAAAAATTACTGTTCCCTAGTATTACAATAGAAATATTTGAGTAAAAAATCCCTTTAAAATCGGGATCACCCAAAATGTCCACAAAGATATAGTGTAGCCGTCTATTGTGTTTTTATAGGGCATTGATAGATGATAGACAGATAACCTGGACACCCCAGATAACCACAGACTTCAGCTGGCAAGATCAGTATGGCGGCAACTAACGATTATTTTCATAATCGATTAATCGGCCAATTATTTTTTCAATTAATCAGTTAAAAAAAAATCCTATATTTAAAATAAAATCCACATACTGAGTGTTATAAATATAAACTTCCAACTAAAAAAACTTTACATTAAAACAACTGTTGGTCCATTTTTTTTTTAAAGCAGCAGAACAATTTTTTTTAATTAAGCAAAACCAAACTTTTTGAAAAGAGGTAGAACTAGTAAGAGGTAGACCACCACTGTTTATACAATTCTGTTATTCACTCTTTCAGAAACTTTGCATTTAAATGCACAAATGTCATCATGACCACATGCGTCTGGCTGAGGCTGGCTCTCTTTTTGCAGCTATTTTGCCTGCAGCAGAGAAGAGGCACTCAGATGGTGTTGAGGTGCCTGAGATGCATAAGTAGGGTTTTGCAAATTTCACCAAGGTGGGCTATTTATCTTTGTTAGTTCTCCAGCAATGCAAGGGGCCTCTCAACAAAATAAGCCTGGACTTCATTTTAACATAAAAATATCTTGAATATCTATATGCAGTGGTAAATAACCAGCTATAAGGTTAGGGGGGGAAAATATCTAGTCCACTCTTAAAATAACAGATATATATACTTAGAGGTTGAATTTGGTACATATTCCAATCAATTAAAAATAGAAGGAAAAAAAAAAAAAAAAAAAAACTATGGGGCCTATCTATCAAGCTCCAAATGGAGCTTGATGCCCCGTGTTTCTGGCGAGTCTTCAGACTCGCCAGAAACAGCAGTTATGAAGCAGCGGTCACAAAGACCGCTGCTCCATAACCTGTAGCCTGCTCTGAGCAGGCGGACAGACATCGCCGGAAATCAACCCGATCGAGTACGATCGGGTTGATTGACACCCCCCTGCTGGCGGCCCATTGGCCGCAAGTCTGCAGGGAGGCGGCGTTGCACCAGCAGCTCTTGTGAGCTGCTGGTGCAATGCTGAATACGGAGAGCGTATTGCGCGAGGTCTGGCGGACCTGATCCGCAATGTCGGATCAGGTCTGCTAGACCTTGTTAAATAGAGGCCTATATATCAGTAAACGGATACAGCCTTACACATGTATCTATAGAGTACATATAATCAGCAATAGCAAGCAATCTGCTAAAAACTGTGCAAACAGATAATAGTGACATAAATTCATATAACAAATGCCATTAATCTAGGGTTAGGTGTAAATAACAAGCTTGGCACTATATCATACAAAGCATAGTTCCAAATCACCTGAATTAATATAAACAATCCAAATTATGACTCCTATTTCATTTCTGGGTTGCACATAAGACAGGAGTAGATGTAAACTTAAAAAGAAACCTATAGCGTCCTGAAAAAGTAAAACGTTTGTAGACGTCCTTTGGGTCAAGGGCATAACCATAAAACACAATACCATGTGCAGGAGCTCATCGGAGTGAAGCAGCTGGTGCTGTGCACAGATCAACTAATTGCAAACCAACTAATTGATTATGAGATTCGTTGACAACTGTTTTCATAATTGATTATGCTGATTAGTTGTTGCAGTTCTAAAGATCAGACAATTATTGTGGGTGAAAATCCAACATTTGCTAATGGTATTTTTCTTTGATCATAAATTCTATTAAAGGAACATTAAAAAGGGTCATTATAGTGAAAAAAGTGACAAATTCTTTTTCATTAGAACATGTCATTTTAACACTAGTGATCCTGCAATTCTGTTGTGGGGTTAAACACATAGGGAAAGTACCTTTCAGGAGCTGCAGAGCACTGCTGGTTCTGAGTGGACATGGCTGCTGATCCAATCATCATCAGCAGCAGTTTGCATAATCCAGCTGTGCAACTACCATTTCTGTTTTGGCTAACAGAATCTTCAGTTCTGGACTGCTTCTCTGCAGCTCCCGAGAAGTACTTTAATTATGTGTTTAAAACATTTGTGGATGGGGGAGCATTGCCAGGTAGCTAGTGTCAAAATGACATACTTTAACAAATTAGAAAATGTAATTGTCCACTTTAAATTTAAAATATTTCATAAACTATTCTTCATGTATTTAAAGGATCAGTAAACACAGTAGATTTGCATAATCAACAAATGCAAGATAACAAGACAATGCAATAGCATTTACTCTAAATTTCAAATGAGTAGTAGATTTTTTTCTAACAAATTTCAAAGTTATGTATATTTCCACTCCCCCTGTACCATGTGTAGCAATCAGTCAATCACAAACGCATATACGTATATTCTGAATTCTTGCACATGATCATTAGGAGCTGGTGACTCAAAAAGTGTAATAATAAAAGACTCTGCACATTTTTTTTAATGGAAGTAAATTGGAAAGTTGTTTAAAATGACATGCTGTATCTGAATCATGAAAATTTCATTTGACCTGAGTGTCCCTTTAAGGGGCATTATTAAAACACCTCTTCTGTGTATTTAAAAAGGCATCATTCCAAATTCACTTGAGAGGCCAAAAAGCAAGATTCGGAACCTTGCTGTTCAAAATGCTGCAAACTGCCCTAAACCATCTATTTATTTTGCAGCATTTGTAGCTTACAAAATTTGCTTTTTTAGCTTCTTTATGGAGTGAGGGACAAAGCACAAATTTGCACAAAACCAAGAGATGTTTAATGTTATTTTAACACTATAGGTTTTGTCAGCACAATTTACTTGTTTTTGCAAATCAAGAGCTGTTCAGATCTAAACAATGCCTGTGTAGACTGTTGCAGGGTCAGTCATTGTTAACGTAAAGCTATTATGGGCTGCTGTTTGAGTATGCACACCGAGCAAAATATTTAAGTAACTAGGACATCAACATTTTAAAAGCTAGAAAAAATGAGAAGCTAGGAACACATTTTAGGGGTGATGAGGCAAAGGTTTCTCGATATAGATATATGTAAAATAACATAAAGAAACACTCAAGTCAAAATAAACTTTTATAATTCAGAAAGAGAATGCAATTTTAAAGACACTTTTCAATTTACTTCCATTACCAAAATGTGCACATTTTTTTTTATATTCTGACTTTCAGAAGAACAAGATCCTACTGAGTATGTGCACAAGCTCACAGGGTATACTATACTAGTCTCTGACTGGCTGATGTCAGTCACATGATACAGGGGAGACTGAAAATGGGGGGGGGAAATTGTCAGAAAAAAAAAAATCTGTTTTTTTATAATTCAGATTAAGTTTTATTGTATTGTCTTTTTATGATATACTTCTACTGCATTTAGTGGTCCTTAAAGTGAAGGTAAACTTTGATGAATGAATGCCCGTTTAAAAATACTATTAAAAACAGGGTCACTTTCATTCATCAAAGTTTACAAAGCAGCCGTTTTGATAAAAAAATTATTTTTTACCTATTTTCATTGCACAGCCAGAGCAGCTTCCCCCACCCGGACATCCTCTCTTCACACGTCATCAATGACTAATTCAGCTTCCTCCAATCACAGCTTTCCCCCCAGGTTAGTCATTGCCTGAGGCCATGCCGTGATTGGAGGAAGCTGGATTAGTCATTGCAAACGTGTGGAGAGAGGATCTCCGGGTGGAGGAAGCTGCTCTGGCTGTGCAAAGAAGAGAGGTAAGGTTTTCATTAAAACGGCTGCTTTGTAAACTTTGATGAATGAAAGTGCCCCTGTTTTTAATAGTATTTTTAAAAAAAAACGGGCTTTCATTCATCAAAGTTTACCTTCACATTAATGTTTAGGAGCAAGAGACTCCTAGCTCCTGGAATTGCCTTGGATTAGACAATAGCTGCAGTCTGTATGTGCAGCTAAGTACGTAGTTTTTAAAGTATAATAAGTGGCAAAGATCAATGAAGAATCCAAGAAGGCATACAAGGACACTCAGTTGCCCTTAGGCAGCTTGTTAATTTGACAACTATAACATTGTGCTACACTGTGTCAGTGTCACAAAAATGAGCAAGTATGTAATTCAGGATTTACCGCTTTGACAGTCGTTTCCTACCTTTGTCTACTAGAGGCCATACCTGAAAATATGCAAACATGACCTAGAAGTGAGCATTTCATTTATGTAAAATCTCATTTAAAATTGATTACATGGTGGTTTCAATTTTTTTTTTTTTTTAAATCTTTACGTGAAACCCAATATTTTTCTTACATGATTCAGATAGAGAACAAAATTTTAACAACTTTCCAATTTACCTCTTATCTAAGTTCCTTTGTTCTCTTGATATCATTTGTTGAGGTAGGCTCAGGAGCTGGGAGCTAAAGCTGATGTTTGACGGCTGCACTCTGATAATAGGCTTACGAATTATTTCAGCTAGCTCCCAGTAGTACATTTCTGCTCTTGAAGGAATGATACCAAGAGAATAAAGCAAAATTGATAACAGAAATAAAGTGGAAAGTTGTTTAACCTTTTAACGTCGTTGTGGCGTTCTATTCCGTCCTAACCACGCCAGGTTTTAGCGCAGGTACGACGGAATAGAAGGTCCGAGCCGTTTGGCTATCCTGAAGCCAATGGCGCTTCCTGGAGAGCGTGCCAAGCTTCATAGGGACGCCCCCCTGACCCGATCTCATCATTGAAATCTCGCAATCACGTGCACGATTGCGCAGATTTCAATTTGTCTACATCGGAACGTTGTTCTGATGTAGACAAAATGACCCTTTCATGAAAGGGTTAAAACTGTATGTGCTATCTGAATCATAAAATAAAAGTTTTAGGTTTCACGTCCCTTTAAAGAAAATAAAAAAACAAAAGAAAAAGGTTCTACTGAATATAAAATCAGAAAAACAGTGATATTAACCTTTAGGTAGTAAATATTTGCATTGCTTTGCAATTCAGGGTCACAAAGTCCATTGCTGTGGCCAGTTAGGGACATATAAAAATTAGCTCTTGCAAGTATCAAGCAATATGATACTGTCTTCAATAGAATGCACTTCAGCCTCTTAAGGGGGCAGTGGAAAAACTAAAAATATCCAAATTTAATTTATTGGAGAGGCAGACAAAATGGATAGAGGGGAAAAAAAACAACTGTAGTCTTCTTTGATGATTAAAGTTTATATGGGGTATTAAATTGAGTTTAATTTTTTAAAGGGACATTCCAAAGCAAATAATTACATTCATTAGCATGTAATTTTGAATTGCTGGCACAAGCTTACAAATGCGTTTATAAATGCTTGCAGCTCCCAAGCAGAACACAGGCAATTAGAAGCGCAACTGTACATGACCACCTATCAACAAATATGTTCTGTTCAGGAGCTACAATGCTTGCAGCCCCTAAGTAGTTCTTTAAATGGGAGGTGACTAAACACATGAGTCAGTCAGTAATGGAAAAAGTATTTTGCTTTAGAATGTCCCTTTTTGTCAGCAGTAATTCTATAAAAGGCAGTAGGCGTTTGTTGATAAGAAATAAATATTTAGAACAGTAAAAAAATAAATGTATATACATTCCTGTTTTGTATTACTACTTAGTAAATAAAATAAAAAAAAGTCATGGGTGGATCTAGGAATCATTTACTGTTGTGTACGGTTATCAGGGAAGGCAATATACAGATATAGAATAACTCAAAGGTTAGAAGCCAGAAGTAAAATGCTAGAAACCACATCTTCTTGACAAACAAAATGACCACAAGCACAAAGTGCTTTATAATTGTAAATCAAAATTTAGGAACTGTAAAATATTATGAGCTGGGTACACTTCCCATGTGCCAGGCATCTGTCTCCTTAAATAGATATATGTAGAATAATAGAGGGGGGGGGGGGGGAAGAGGATGAATAAAATATGTTGCAACTCCCCAGCATCTGGGATATGTCAAGCCTTGGGTAAGACTATAAAATCATTGGGTGCAGCTAATATAGTTTAGGTTGTGCGAGATGATAGCAAAGATCCACAGGTTAAATATCCAAGAAAGCATAGAAGGGTGTAACTGACACTATTAAAGGGACAGTCAACACTAAAATTGTTATTGTTCTTTAATAAGATAGCTAATGCCTTTGCTACCAATTAAATTTCTGCCTGTTTCTAAGCCACTACTGAAAGCCTCTTATCACATGTTTTTATTTGCTTAAAACAGCAAGAGACTGCTAGTTCATGTGGGCCATATAGATAGCATTGTGTTCATGCCCGTGGATTTATTTATGAGTCAGCGCAACACAGCACTAATTGGCTAAAATGCAAGTCGATAATAAATAAAAAGTCATGTGAACAGGGGGCGGTCAGAAGATGCTTAGATACAAGGTAATCACAGAGGTAAAAAGTATATTAATATAACAGTGTTGGTTATGTAAAACTGGGGAATGGGTAATAAAGGGATTATCTATCTTTTAAAACAATAAAAATTATATTGCAGACTGTCCCTTTAAGCAGCTACGTAAAGGATATTAAACTGTATGGTATTTGTAATATAACATGTTTAATAATGTGTAGTTAAAATCTTTACAAGATAGTATCATTCCTTATTTTGTAACCGTTTGTAATTTAACTATAAAATTGTTGGTTTCTAATTTGCACTGAGTTTCTATAAAGCAATGGGTGCCGCCATGTTTGAACTAAAGTTTTCCATTTCTCTCTCCTGATGAGGATAATTAGAGACAGGCACAAAACATATCAGGCTTTCCACATCATCTTGTTTGCGATCTCACTTTTATCGCCTACTTTATACAAGTCCCTAATTGTAAAGAGGTAAATAAAAAACATAAATTCAAACATTGCGGTGCACATTACTGTATAGAAACTAAAATATTTACACCAACATCTTTAATTTTAAAAGGGACACTGTACCCAAAAAATTTCTTTCGTGATTCAGATAGAGCATGAAATTTTAAGCAACTTTCTAATTTACTCCTATTATCAAATTTTCTTCATTCTCTTGGTATCTTTATTTGAAATTCAAGAATGTAAGTTTAGATGCCGGCCCATTTTTGGTGAACAACCTGGGTTGTCCTTGCTGATTGGTGGATAAATTCATCCACCAATAAAAAGTGCTGTCAGAGTACTGAAACTAAAAAAAAGCTTAGATGCCTTCTTTTTCAAATAATGATAGCAAGAGAATGAAGAAAAATTGATAATAGGAGTAAATTAGAAAGTTGCTTAAAATTGCATGCTCTTTCTGAATTACAAAAGAAAATTTTTGGGTACAGTGTCCCTTTAACAACTAATGGAATTGAAAAAATAAATCTATATATATTATTATTAGGCTTATGTTTGCACTGAATACATCATATCTAGTATGTATTTTCTGTTTAATATCCCTTTAAATAGAAAATTACAGCACTGTGCTACACTATGTTGCAATGCACAAGCAACTCATTCAGGATTTACCGAATTAAAACACGGTTGTTTCCACTGTCAACAAAACTTTGTATAAAGTTTTTTTGTTTGCTTTTTTGCATAATAGATTTACAATTTAGGGAAATAACACCAAACAATTTGTTGTTTCTTTTATTTATCATTAACCACTAATAAACATTAAAATCATACGTGTCACAATAGGCGATTTCCCCCTATTTTGTACGTACATCTTATCTGCTGCTATATTGGATTCCTTTCCAAACTACATTATTACAAATGGTAAGAGATCAGAGCACTTCCAGAGTAGAGATAAAACGAGCATATGGAAATAACAGTAGTTTTAACCAGACTAGTGTATTACAAATTGAGATCAAAAGAAATAATTGTTGGGGGGTGAAATGCAATCACTTTTTTCTCTGTCAGATTATTATATTTATTGCAATCACTGTCAATCTCCTGATCTGGATAATAAATGGACAGTACAGGCAGATGCTCTCAATAATAATAAGTCATATGTATACAGATATACTGCACCTGCACTAAGACAGCTACTGTATATTGAAGAATGGTTTCTTAACAATAGATAAACTAGGACAATAGTAGACAATACAGCAATTCTATAACCAAAAACCTCTGTTTCGTGGGAAAACCCAATAAAGTCCAGTATCAGTGATGGGGGGATGGGGTAAAAAAAAAAAAACAGTGACACAGGCAAGCTCCTCCTGGCAGGGTGTGACAACCAGTTAGTGTACAAGTGACTCTGACCTCGAATCCCTCTCGCTCTCTCTCACACACACACAGATACAATAACCTCCCCTCCTAATGGAAGGCAGATCCCCCCTCCCCCCCATCTAATTACTACACAGACATTCTCAGAATTCCTGAACTCTCTCATCAGAAACCAGTCAGCTTTATACAGAAGAGGGTAAAATATGAGATTATAGGGCAGCACAGAGGGATACCAATGTATACAGGGAATGGGGTCAGAATATAGGTGTGACTGGCAGTGAGAGGGGGGATGGTGAACATACAGAAGGTATACAGGACAAGGAGAAGTATGTGAATGGTACAGCACCATAAAAACGAGTTTCAAAGGATATAAGAAAATAACTATATATTGAAATAGAAATAACAGAAGGAAATGATTATGTGTTACAGACTGGTTGAATGTGGGATTATTCTGCATATACCAGTTAGAATGACATAATGAAAGCAGTTAACATTAGACATTTGGAAACATAGATATTTAGAAACATAACCCATGAGTTAATGAGGTTGTGATCTACAGCTACAGCTCTGCAGGGGCAAATGGTTAGTAAATATAAAACCATAGCAGATTTCAGTGTACTTTGGACAGGTGGTTATGAGTAAGTGTGGATAGAACAGAAGGTTAAGTATTCGAATTAGGGGTTAATAGGGTGAGGGACAGATAGCAGCAGCGGGTATCTAGGCAGTAAGAATGGCACACACAATGTAAATATTAAAACACAATTTAAACAGTGCACACACAGAAAGCATAAAGATAAACATGTTATTAAATAAGGCTGCATACAAGGTAGACCAGTATAGAATGTATAGGGGTGATTTTTTACAGAAGAGAAGACATAGGGTGATCCACAAGGTTGTACACAAGGATAGATATTCGTGTATTAGGAACCGGTAGGAAGAGTGAGATCTACAAGTTGATTATATTAAAGGGGAAGCTGGGTTATGCATGGTTAATCTATCCTTGTCGATAAGGGTTGTCACTCACCTACACATAGCCCACAGAGAAGTACATACACCTGGCACAACATCCTCTCGGTTCCAGCTGCTCTCCTAGATGTCTCTGACCAGCACTATCCCTTGTCTCGGTGTTCTCAGTATCTCAGTTCCAGCAGCTTTCTGGTTTCGATCTAGCGAGCTGCTCCCAGACGGTGACGTCACCCAGGTCATTATCATACTCTCCCCGCCCCTTCACCTGTTTCAAAAAAACGGGATTAACCCTTCTGGTGTCAGAGAGGATTGTTTTGCAGCCATTGCTGTTAGCTGAGGGGGATAAACAATGATGAGGAAAGAAAACAATCACTACTAGGGGATAAAGAAACAATCATTTCGCGATAAATGACCTATATCTGAGTAATGCTATTGCAATATAATCAGTAGCTAATCCAGAGCTAGTGTATTATGCACAATAATAGAAATTGCTTTAAATACCACATGGCCAGGAAGATAAGAACGTTGCACCATACAATGTATCATATTCTGCAGACGACCTGCATGAGTCAGTGTGTGTGCTGGGGGGCACTGATTAGTGGGTATCACAGATGACCAGGTTTTATGTGCCTGTCAGCTCTTACTCACCGAACAGGCTTTGCCTTTTAGAGATAATGATAGTAACTTTCCTCACAAGCTATTTCCGGGTACATGACTGAAACTGCAAAGTCACCTCCCCAGGTATAGTAATAACAACTGCAGGGAAGGCTGCACATCTACATGATCTACTTGTCCAAGTGATAGCCCGGGGGCCATTGCATGATTATGCGGTTGTACTTAGCCTTCAGCTTCAGCAACCCTAATAGTTGTGTTGGAATCAACGATACATGTTTAATTAATGTGTTCGTATAAACAACATGTCTAGTCAAGTGGCACATTGGAATATTCTGTTTATCTTTCTGTATAAATCAGCATATTAGTACATATCATTATAGCACTATACTGTGGTCCAAAAAATAATAAATATGAAAAGGCTGTCCTTCCCTGTACTGTATGTAAACTGATTCACATTATGAAGTAAATTCAGAGTTACCAGCTGCTACTAGTCTGAAGGTCACAGGTACACATTAGATTTTATAAACATTCATTTTAGCGACACCGATTCCTGTGTTACTGAATGCACTGCACTCACTAAATAATTGAGAGATGAGTGAGCTTTAGTGAATTAGCTGCATATAATAACAATGAAATTGATGTAGCAGGTTTGGCAAGTGATGCTGGCAATTGTGAAATAACAAAGTAATCTATGTCACAATTACTGCCCAAGAACAGGCACTCCACAAAACTCACTACCAGCCCTCTCCTGCTTCATTTGACTTCCAAGCATGTTCAGATTCCCTAGTTCCTATGTTCCTGCTTGTAGCTGACTCACTATGGAAAAAATGAGAGATTAGATATGTTTCTATGTAATGTAGTGTACATGGTATTGCAACTTCTTAACACATGGATCTGCAGATCAATATTTTAGAAGCCTCAAGGGCCATATAGAAATGTATAGCTATTATCCAGTGCCACATGGTAGGTTGAGATAAGGTTGCAAGTTATCATCTCCCTGCTGTACTCTACCCACCAGAAGCAGGGGACCATATAAACTATGGCAACACATTCTAAGTTCTGCTTTTTCAGGGGGGCTGCAAAAACAAGGGCTATAAGGGCTGTAGTGAAGGAATAGGAGGTAGCGTCAAAATTCTTTAAAATCCAACCCCAATATCCCCAGCAAAATCCAACCCCAATATCCCCAGCAAATTCCAGTAGGAAAATGAGTAAGCTGTAGTAAATCAACTTTATAAATGAACATAGGAAATGCTGAAGATAAAGAAAGTTGAGAGATTTTTAGAGTATTTTGCCCACTGTTGTTTCCACTTTTCACACAACATATATATATAATGTTATTTGTTACACATTTTGAGATGTAAAACACATATACCTTTCTGTATGCCGCATGCAGGAATGTATGTACTAACTACTCTGCTTGTTACAAGTGCACAAACACACACACACCTACCTGACAAATACACATTGAGAATATCACACTTTGATCCAGCTATTGAACTGAATGTAGCGCACTCCCACTCTGGTCTGGTAGAAGGAGCGAACTACTTTCATTTCAATAGCGTGCCCGCAACGCACTTTTGAAAAAGAAGACACAGCCTGGAGAGGAGACCAGGTAACTGCAACTTTGAGGGGCAAAATCTCTAAAATCTTTAGATTTTTAAAGCTGTCGCTAAGATAATGTTACATAATTCTGCACTATGTGCAAAATTATTTAACATTATTTTTTACATTTACTGTGTTTTTAAGCAACTTTCTAATTTACTACTATTATCAAGGGTGCTGGACCAAAAATGGGCCGGCTCCTACGCTTAGATTCCTGCTTTTTCAAATAAAGATAGCAAGAGAATGAAGAAAATTTTATAATAGGAGTAAATTAGAAAGTTGCTTAATGGACCAGTAAATACAGTAGATTTGCATAATCAACAAATGCATGATAAAAATACACTGCAATAGCACTTAGTCTGAACTTCAAATGAGTAGCAGATTTTTTTCTGACAAATTTCAAAGTAATGTCTATTTCCTCTTCTCCTGCATCACATGACAGCTATCATCCAATCACAAATGCATATACGTATATTTTATGAATTCTTGCACATGCTCAATAGGAGCTGGTGACTCAAAAAGTGTAAACATAAAAATACTGTGCACATGTTTTTAATGGAAGTAAATTGGAAAGTTGTTTCAAATTGCATGCTCTATCTGAATTGTGAAAGTTTAATTTTGACTTGAGTTTCTCTTTAAAATGGCATGCCCTGTCTGAATCATGAATACAAAAAATGGGTTTAGTATCCCTTTAACAGTTATAAACAACTTTATCCACAGCCTGAAGGACTAACTGAATACCTTCAAGCAAGAGACCAGGTAGTAACTGGAAGTTTTATTTCTGCTAAATTCCTTGTTTAGCGTTCACATGACTCCGGGAGGATGTATTTTTATTGTTCCTTTAATGTAGTTGCTCTTCAAATGAAGCCTTTCAGTGTTGCTATGGAAGCCCTGAATGCACCAGATAAGGCAACAAGCTAGTGGCTTTTTCAAAACATTTGCTGTGTACTCTGTGCAATCTCATATACAACCCCTATTAAAATAGATTACTCAAATTGGCTTCATAGCACATTTTTAACATCCACTCCCAGTATGATTTATATTTGATGCACTATTTCTTTTTGCAATTGTGCAATGCTTCAGCTGGTAAGTCCCCATTTATGAGCTGTAACAGAAACCTATTCTAAATATATCAGTGTTATAAACTGCAACCCTTGAGTTAAAGGGCCACTAAACCCAAAATCTTTCTTTCATGATTCAGATAGAGAATAGAAATTTAAACAACATTACAATTTACTTCTATTATTTATTTTGTTTCATTTTTTAGATATCCTTAGTTGAAGAAAAAGCAATGCACATGGTGAGCCAATCACACGAGGCTTCTATGTGCAGCAACCAATCAGCAGCTAGTGAGCATATCTAGATATGCTTTTCATCAAAGAATATTTAGAGAATAAAACAAATTAGATAATATAAGTAAATTAGAAAGATGTTTAAAATTGCATTCTCTTTCTAAATCATAAAAGAAAAAATGTGGGTGGCATGTCCCTTTAACCTCATGGTTGTTTATCAGATAATATTCTAGTTTGTGTATAGGGTCAGTCATGTAAATCTACTTTACCAGATTTAACTTTGATGTTATTATCTTTAGGAAATGACTATCTCAAAACCTAGTTTACTTATCTTTGTGTCAGGGTGTTAGAGGAAAATGCACACCGAAACTTTTTGTTACCTGGAAACAGTTTAACAATAGGTAGCAGACTTTCAGTTTCCATTAGAATATGTTTTATAGGGACATTTAACTCAAGACTACTTTCCCAATAAATTTTTAATTATGTATATTAAAATAAAATATGTACTTTCACTACTCATTTTACTTGTTTTTCTGCAATTTAAAGGGGCATTACATACTAAACAAATGCTAGTAGTTTAAATATTAAATATAAGTGTAAAGTTTTAGTGTCTATAAAGGAATGGGCACTGCCATGTTTGGCACTGCTAGGTTTTCTTCTAGCCAGAGACCAATTATAGTGTGCAACTAAGTGCTGGAGTCTTTATAACCACCTTTAACAAGATTTGGAAAGCCTACAATTTTCTGAATTAAATTACAGGTAATAGGGACAAAATAAATAATGAAAATAGATTGCAATTATTTTGTTACTACATATAATGAAACATTTTATATTACAGACTCTAATTGTTTAACGTCCCTTTAACTTGGATAATTGAGAAGCTAGAGTTGAGTCAGTGGACCACGAGGATTCTTAAAATTATATAAAACACATTTTTTTCATGATTCAGATAGAGCATGCAATTTTAAGCAACTTTCTAATTTACTCCTATTATTTTTTTTCTTCGTTCTCTTTGTATCTTTATTTGAAAAGCAGGAATGTAAGCTTAGGAACCGGCCTATTTTTGGTTCAACACCTGGGTAGCGCTTGCTGATTGGTGACTAAATGTTGTCACCAATCAGCAAATAAAGATACAAAGAGAACAAATACAATTTTATAATAAGAGTAAATTAGAAAGGTGCTTAAAATTGTATGCTCTATCTGAATCATGAAATAAACATTTTGGGTTTCATATTCCTTTAACCAAAAAATATTGTACACAGTTATTGCAATGCAGCTGTTTGAATCTACAGGAGCCAAAAACACATGCTAGATATATTGATGGATTGAAATAAAAGATTACAATATGCAGATGTATTTCATTTTTTTAAATTGTATTAGTTCTTAGGCTTGTGTATTCTTCGTTAGGATCTGAATACTGAATTAAGCACTATTCTGCTCTTTTCAAAGCTGGACTAATTCTGGTTCAAGGTCACCACGTTAAGATCTGGATCTCAATGCTGAATTAAGCGCTAGTCTGCTCTTTTCAAAGCTGGATTGATTCTGGTCCAAGATTACCATGTTAAAGGGACACTGAACCCAATTTTTTTCTTTCGTGATTCAGATAGAGCATGCAATTTTAAGCAACTTTCTAATTTACTCCTATTATCAAATTTTCTTCATGCTCTTGGTATCTTTATTTGAAAAGCAAGAATGTAAGTTTAGATGCCGGCCCATTTTTTGTGAACAACCTGGGTTGTCCTTGCTGATTGGTGGATAAATTCATCCACCAATGAACAAGTGCTGTCCAGGGTTCTGAACCAAACAAATAGCTTAGATGCCTTATTTTTCAAATAAACATAGCAAGAGAACAAAGACAAATTGATAATAAGAGTAAATTAGAAAGTTGCTTAAAATGGCATGCTCTATCTGAATCATGAAAGAAAAAAATTGGGTTCAGTGTCCCTTTAAGATCTGGATCTGCACAAATCTTAATTTGGTGATCTTGCACCAGAATCAATCGGGCTCTGAAAGGAGCAGAATGACGCTTACATCCACATTCAGATCCTAACAAAGGATCCAAATGTACAAGCTTATTAGTTATTTAAATATTGATAATCATTGTCTTAATGTGTTAATGAGTTTAGTCTCCATAAAGTAAAGGGACATGTATAAATTAGTTACTATAGTCAATAGAACTGGTTGTGTAGAGTATAGCATTTAGACTTGGAAAGTCTGGACTAAACACTTTGGCCTAGATTTAGAGTTTGGCGGTAGCCGTCAAAACCAGCGTTAGAGGCTCCTAACACTGGTTTTAGGCTACCGCCGGTATTTGGAGTCAGTCAGGAAAGGGTCTAACGCTCACTTTTCAGCCGCGATTTTTCCATACCCCAGATCCCCTTACGTCAATTGCGTATCCTATCTTTTCAATGGGATCTTTCTAACTCCGGTATTTAGAGTCGTGGCTGAAGTGAGCGTTAGAAATCTAACGACAAAACTCCAGCCACAGAAAAAAGTCAGTAGTTAAGATCTTTCTGGGCTAACGCCGGTTTATAAAGTTCTTAACTACTGTGCTCTAAAGTACACTAAAACCCATAAACTACCTATGTACCCCTAAACCGAGGTCCCCCCACATCCCCGCCACTCGATTAAATTTTTTTACCCCCTAATCTGCCGACCGCCACCTACTGTATACTTATGTACCCCTAATCTGCTGCCCCTAACACCGCCGACCCCTATATTATATTTATTAACCCCTAACCTGCCCCCCACAACGTCGCCGCCAGCTACCTACAATAATTAACCCCTAATCTGCCGACCGCCACCTACGTTATCCTTATGTACCCCTAATCTGCTGCCCCTAACACCGCCGACCCCTATATTATATTTATTAGCCCCTAATCTGCCCCCCTCAACGTTGCCTCCACCTGCCTACACTTATTAACCCCTAATCTGCCGAGCGGATCTCACCGCTACTATAATAAAGTTATTAACCCCTAATCCGCCTCACTCCCGCCTCAATAACCCTATAATAAATAGTATTAACCCCTAATCTGCCCTCCCTAACATCGCCGACACCTAACTTCAATTATTAACCCCTAATCTGCCGACCAAATCTCGCCGCTACTGTAATAAATGGATTAACCCCTAAAGCTAAGTCTAACCCTAAACCTAACACCCCCTAAATTAAATATAATTTAAATCTAACAAAATAAATTAACTCTTATTAAATAAATTATTCCTATTTAAAGCTAAATACTTACCTGTAAAATAAACCCTAATATAGCTACAATATAAATTATAATTATATTATAGCTATTTTAGGATTTATATTTATTTTACAGGTAACTTTGTATTTATTTTAACCAGGTACAATAGCTATTAAATAGTTAATAACTATTTAATAGTTACCTAGTTAAAATAATTACAAATTTACCTGTAAAAAAATCCTAACCTAAGTTACAATTAAACCTAACACTACACTATCAATAAATAAATTAAATAAAATGCCTACAATTACCTACAATTAAACCTAACACTACACTATCAATAAATAAATTAAATAAAATGCCTACAATTACCTACAATTAAACCTAACACTACACTATCAATAAATAAATTAAATAAAATACCTACAATTACCTACAATTAAACCTAACACTACACTATCAATAAATTAATTAAATACAATATCTACAAATAAATACAATGAAATAAACTAACTAAAGTACAAAAAATAAAAAAGAACTAAGTTACAAAAAATAAAAAAATATTTACAAACATCAGAAAAATATTACAACAATTTTAAACTAATTACACCTACTCTAAGCCCCCTAATAAAATAACAAAGACCCCCAAAATAAAAAAATGCCCTACCCTATTCTAAATTACAAAAGTACAAAGTTCTTTTACCTTACCAGCCCTGAACAGGGCCCTTTGCGGGGCATGCCCCAAAGAATTCAGCTCTTTTGCCTGTAAAAAAAACACATACAATACCCCCCCCAACATTACAACCCACCACCCACATACCCCTAATCTAACCCAAACCCCCCTTAAATAAACCTAACACTAAGCCCCTGAAGATCTTCCTACCTTATCTTCACCATACCAGGTTTACCGATCGATCCAGAAGAGCTCCTCCGATGTCTTGATCCAAGCCCAAGCGGGGGGCTGAAGATGTCCATGATCCGGCTGAAGTCTTCATCCAAGCGGGAGCTGAAGAGGTCCATGATCCGGCTGATGTCTTCATCCAAGCGGGAGCTGAAGAGGTCCATGATCCGGCTGAAGTCTTCTATCAACGGCATCTTCAATCTTCTTTCTTCCGGATCCATGTTCATCCCGCCGACGCGGAACATCCATCTTCACCGACGACTTCCCGATGAATGAAGGTTCCTTTAAGGGACGTCATCCAAGATGGCGTCCCTCGAATTCCGATTGTCTGATAGGATTCTATCAGCCAATCGGAATTAAGGTAGGAAAATTCTGATTGGCTGATGGAATCAGCCAATCAGAATCAAGTTCAATCCGATTGGCTGATCCGATCAGCCAATCAGATTGAGCTCGCATTCTATTGGCTGATCGGAACAGCCAATAGAATGTGAGCTCAATCTGATTGGCTGATTGAATCAGCCAATCGGATTGAACTTGATTCTGATTGGCTGATTCCATCAGCCAATCAGAATTTTCCTACCTTAATTCCGATTGGCTGATAGAATCCTATCAGCCAATCGGAATTCGAGGGACGCCATCTTGGATGATGTCCCTTAAAGGAACCTTCATTCGTCGGGAAGTCGTCGGTGAAGATGGATGTTCCGCGTCGGCGGGATGAACATGGATCCGGAAGAAAGAAGATTGAAGATGCCGTTGATAGAAGACTTCAGCCGGATCATGGACCTCTTCAGCTCCCGCTTGGATGAAGACTTTAGCCGGATCATGGACCTCTTCAGCTCCCGCTTGGATGAAGACTTCAGCCGGATCATGGACATCTTTAGCCCCCCGCTTGGGCTTGGATCAAGACATCGGAGGAGCTCTTCTGGATCGATCGGTGAACCTGGTATGGTGAAGATAAGGTAGGAAGATCTTCAGGGGCTTAGTGTTAGGTTTATTTAAGGGGGGTTTGGGTTAGATTAGGGGTATGTCGGTGGTGGGTTGTAATGTTGGGGGGGTATTGTATGTGGTTTTTTTTACAGGCAAAAGAGCTGAATTCTTTGGGGCATGCCCCGCAAAGGGCCCTGTTCAGGGCTGGTAAGGTAAAAGAACTTTGTACTTTTGTAATTTAGAATAGGGTAGGGCATTTTTTTATTTTGGGGGTCTTTGTTATTTTATTAGGGGGCTTAGAGTAGGTGTAATTAGTTTAAAATTGTTGTAATATTTTTCTGATGTTTGTAAATATTTTTTTATTTTTTGTAACTTAGTTCTTTTTTATTTTTTGTACTTTAGTTAGTTTATTTCATTGTATTTATTTGTAGATATTGTATTTAATTAATTTATTGATAGTGTAGTGTTAGGTTTAATTGTAGGTATTTTATTTAATTTATTTATTGATAGTGTAGTGTTAGGTTTAATTGTAACTTAGGTTAGGATTTATTTTACAGGTAAATTTGTAATTATTTTAACTATTTTAGCTATTAAATAGTTCTTAACTATTTAATAGCTATTGTACCTGGTTAAAATAAATACAAAGTTACCTGTAAAATAAATATAAATCCTAAAATAGCTATAATATAATTATAATTTATATTGTAGCTATATTAGGATTTATTTTACAGGTAAGTATTTAGCTTTAAATAGGAATAATTTATTTAATAAGAGTAAATTTATTTTGTTAGATTTAAATTATATTTAACTTGGGGGGGTGTTAGTGTTAGGGTTAGACTTAGCTTTAGGGGTTAATACATTTATTAGAATAGCGGTGAGCTCCAGTCGGCAGATTAGGGGTTAATGTTTGAAGTTAGGTGTCGGCGATGTTAGGGAGGGCAGATTAGGGGTTAATACTATTTATTATAGGGTTATTGAGGCGGGAGTGAGGCGGATTAGGGGTTAATAACTTTATTATAATAGCGGTGCGGTCCGCTCGGCAGATTAGGGGTTAATAAGTGTAGGCAGGTGGAGGCGACGTTGTGGGGGGCAGATTAGGGGTTAATAAATATAATATAGGGGTCGGCGGTGTTAGGGGCAGCAGATTAGGGGTACATAGGGATAATGTAAGTAGCGGCGGTTTACGGAGCGGCAGATTAGGGGTTAATAATAATATGCAGGTGTCAGCGATAGCGGGGGCGGCAGAATAGGGGTTAATAAGTGTAAGGTTAGGGGTGTTTAGACTCGGGGTACATGTTAGAGTGTTAGGTGCAGACGTAGGAAGTGTTTCCCCATAGCAAACAATGGGGCTGCGTTAGGAGCTGAACGCGGCTTTTTTGCAGGTGTTAGGTTTTTTTTTCCAGCTCAAACAGCCCCATTGTTTCCTATGGGGGAATCGTGCACGAGCACGTTTTTTAAGCTGGCCGCGTCCGTAAGCACCGCTGGTATCGAGAGTTGAAGTTGCGTTAAATATGCTCTACGCTCCTTTTTTGGATCCTAACGCAGCCATTCTGTGAACTCTCAATACCAGCGGTATTTAAAAGGGGCGGCCAGAAAAAAGCACGCGTAGCTAACGCACCCCTTTGGCCGCAGAACTCTAAATCTAGGCGTTTGAATTCTTGCAGGTATTGAAAAGCCCACCAATTTCAGAATTAAATTACAGGAAAGTGGTGCAAAATATATAATGAAAGTATATAGTGAAGTATTTATTACGCAAAGTTCCATGTCCCTTTAATTGACACTGGTTGCTATCACTGCCCTGTTGTACGTGCGAGATAAAATGTTGGAAGCTTACTAACTATTTAGTCCTAAATTTAGAATGTATTATGATACTACATGCAGTTGGTAATTCCTTTAATGTTGCAAGACCTATAAATCATTGTAACTGATTATCTTGCCTAAGGCTAGCAAAAAAATATGATGGACAAAACTGAGCTAAAACTCATGTTTTTAAAGTGATTTTAATAAAAGTTAATTTTTTTACATTTATACTTAAAGGGACATGAAACCCACATTTTTTTCTGTCATGATTCAGATAGAGAATACAATTTTAAGCAACTTTCCAATTTACTTATATTATTTAATTTGCTTCCTTCTCTTGTTATCCTTTGCTGAATGGTTTATCTAGGCAAGTTTAGGAGCAGCAGAGAACCTAGGTTCTAGCTGTTGATTGGTGGCTGCATATATTCTGTATATCGATTGTGATTGGCTCACTCATGTGTTCTATTAGAAACAATTACTGTATTGCTGCTCCTTCAACAAATGATACCAAGAGAATGAAACAGATTAGATAATAGAAATAAATTAGAAAGTTGTTTAAAACTGTACTCTCTATCAGAATCATGAAAGAAAAATATTGGGTTTCATGTCCCTTTAAATGAAGACAGTTGCGCTATACTGTTAATACCAAACACTTTGCCTTGGTGCTTAATTTCTATGCAATAGTATACATCTGATTCTACCCATTTAGACATTTAAATAAATTGGATGAAATAAAGAGAAAATGAAGTTGTAGTCATATGCATATTTGGTACAACAAAAATCTACATTTTTGCGTGTTTGTTTCCCCCCTCCCCCCATTTTATATTTATGATGACTTTCTATTGGTAACTCTCTTAGTTACATTTTGTTTACTTAAAGGGGCATGACACACATTTTTTTTCTTTCATGATTCAGACAAAGCATGCAATTTTAAACAATTTTTCAATTTATTTCCATTATCAAATTTGCTTCATTCTTTTGGTATTCTTTGTTAAAGGAACAGTTATAGCATTACTGTGAGCTAGCTGAACACATCTGGTGAGCCAATTACAAGAGGCATATATGTGCAATCAGCTGCTAGCTCCTAGTAGTGCACTGCTGCTTTTGAACCCACCTAGGTATGCTTTTCAACAAAGGATACAAAGACAACAAAGCAAATTATATAATAGAAGTAAAGTGGAAAGTTGTTTCACATTGCATGCTCCAGCTGAATTGTGAAAGAAATACTTGGGGTTTTGTATCCCTTTAATGATATGTGTTTGGTAGTGGATGTGTTTTTGTTGTATTCCACGACACCAAATAAAATTTGTCTTTCAGTTTTTTAATATTTTTTTGAATAAGGAGAGGTTACTTAACAGGATGGACTACATTTATATTACAACAATTTTAACATTTTGGGTCAGATTACGAGTGGAGTGCAAAATTGCGCTTTTGCAAGTGCGATATTTGCGCTACACTCGTAATTCCAGCACACGCAATTGTGCGTTTTTTTTAAGGTGCCCTCAATGCGAACGTGACCTTGTAAACCAATTTTTATGACAGGAGCTGTCATACAGAATATACCAGTTTTAATCTGACATAAAAGTGCAGAAAGGAAATGTTCCTTTCTACTTTCTCATTTTATTATTGTACATTTGCTTGCCTATAACTTTGTTTTTAACCGCTGCAAAGGAATTTAAAACACACTTTAAGTCATCTCCAAAGCAGCAAGGCACTACTTGGAACTCTCTGAACAAATCTGGTGAGCCAGTGACAAGAGGCATATGTATGTAGCCACCAATCGCCAACTAGCTCGAAGTAGTACATTGCTATTCCTGAGACTACCTAGGTAAAACAACAGAACAAAATACATTCTATAATAGAAGTAAATTGAAAGGTCTGTTAAAACTGCCTGCTCTATCTGAAACATGAAAGTTTATTTTGATTTCATGTCCTTTTAATATTCTTAAAGGTCAATTTCTTAAAGGGACAGTCTACTCCAGAATTGTTTTTGTTTAAAAAAATAGATAACCCCTTTATTACCCATTCACCTGTTTTGCATAACCAACACTGTTGTATTAATATACTTTTTACCTCTGTGATAAGCATCTAAGCATTATTATTATTATCAGGTATTTGTAGAGTGCCAACAGGTTCCGCAGCGCTATGAACATAGGTGGTATATAAAAACAATTACAGGGATCAAATGGGTAGAGTGTCCTGCCAAGAGATGCACTGTTTTAGTTGGCTCTTATGAAGGTGGACTGCAAACAGCTGGGCTCATAGGCTTACCTGCTATGGGGTTTAAGGAGATAGCAGTGGAGATAGGAAGGTTAGTGGAGGTCGTATGCATCCCTGAATAGTAGAGTCTTCAGTGAGCACTTGAAGCTTTTAAAATGAGGGGAGAGTCTTGTGGAGCGAGGCAGAGAGTTCCATAAGATTGGAGCCAATCTGGAGAAATCTTGTAGACGGGAATGTGAGGAGGTAACAAGAGAGGAGGAGATCATGAGCGGAGCAAATGGGACAGGAGGGAGAGTATCTGTAGACAGAGTCTGAGATGTAGGGGGAGCAATGCAATTGAGGGCTTTGTGTGTCAGAGTGAGAATTTTGTGTTTAATCCTAGAGGCAAGAGGAAGCCAGTGAAGGGATTGGCAGAGAGGTACGGTAGATGAAGAGCGACGTGTAAGGAAGATGAGCCTGGCAGAGGCATCCATTATGGATTGTAAAGGAGCTAGGCGGCAGCTAGGAAGACCAGAAAGGATGGAGTTGCAGTAGTCGAGGCGGGAAAGGATGAGAGAGTGGATTAAATTCTTAGTTGTGTTTTGTGTAAAGAAAATTTCTAATTTTAGCAATGTTTTTAAGGTGGAAGCAGCAGGCTTTAGCCAAGGACTGAATGTGAGGAGTGAAAGAAAGATCTAAGTCAAGTGTGACCCCAAGACATCTGGCATGTGAGGTTGGGGTGATGATGGAGTTATCAACAATTATTTAGACATGGGGGGCGGAGATTTTGGAAGAAGAGTGGAAAACAAGGAGCTCAGTTTTGGAGAGATTTAGCTTGAGGTAGTGAGAGGACATCCAAGATGAAATATGAGAGAGGCGCCGCTCTGCCGTTGCTAGGGGCGCAGTCTCTCCTTGCTTCTCCTTCCCTGCTCGTTGCCAGGGATTATGTCGGGTCCGGATGCGTGCGGCACTGACGTCATCGCCGCACGCTCCTGATGCCGGTCGGACCTTTGTGGCGCGAATCCTGCACCTATGTAAGTTTCCTACAACGATCTGTCACTGCCCAAGTATAGGTGTTACTTTGTGTGCTCCTGGGTGTGACAGATCGTTGAATTCTTTTGCCTATTTGTGTATCCCTGCCTGTCTGACTACTCTGCCTGCTATACCCCTTAACTACTGCATTGATATACTTTTGCTGAACCCTGCCTGTCTGACTACTCTGCCTGCTATACCCCTTAATTACTGGATTGATATACTGCTGCTGAACCCTGCCTGTCTGACTACTCTGCTTATTAACCCCTGTTGTTCTGGATTGCCTCTTTGTTGCCGAACCCTGTCTGCCTGACCATTCTAGTGGTGTGCCCTTGGACTGCTTTACTGTTGCCAAATCCTACCTGACTATTCTAGTGGTGTGCCCTTGGACTGCTTTGCTGTTGCCAAACCCTGCCTGCCCGACCAGTCTAGTGGTTTGTCCTTGGACTGCTCTGCCGTTGCCGCTGGGAACTGTCCTGCCTGTGGTGAGTGCCGCCTTCCTCCTCTTACTAACTTTCTCTGTTCTGGGATATTCTCTATCATTCCGGCTCGACGCTGGGATAACAAGACTACTGGCCGAGTTCAGTCTGATAGAGGAGTATCTCATGAGCATTACAGACAGTTAGTGACACGGGCTAGCAAGGAAGGAGATAGTTCTGGTGCAGAGAGGTAGATTTGGGTATCGTCGGCATACAAATGATAATGAAACCCGTGGGACTTTATTAAGGAACATAATGAGGACGTGTAGATTGAGAAGAGAAGGGGACCGAGGACAGAGCCTTGCGGTACCCCAACAGAAAGATGTAATGGGGCAGAGGATGCCCCAGAGAAGGCTACACTAAAGGTACGGTTAGACAGATAGGAAGAGAACCAAGAGAGAGCTGTGTCGCAGATACCAAAGGATTGGAGGGTATGGAGCAAAAGAGGGTGGTCGACAGTATCAAGGAGGATAAGTAGAGAGAAATGGCCTTTGGATTTTGTTGTAAGTAGGTCGTTGGTAACCTTAACAATTGCTGTCTCTTTTGAGTGAAGGGGGCGAAATCCAGATTGCAGTGGATCAAGGAGGGAGTTTAATGTAAGGAAATGGGACAGACGTGCATATACTACCTTTCAAGAAGCTTTGAGGCAAGAGGGAGTAGGGAAATAGGGCGGTAGTTGGATGGGGAGGTTGGATCGAGAGAAGGTTTTTTGAGGATAGGTGTGACTAATGCATGCTTAAGAGATGTGGGAACTATACCAGTGCTGAGGGAGAGGTTGAAGATGTGTGTGAGTATAGGGGTAAGGGTAGAAGAGAGGGAGGGGAGTAGTTGTGAGGGGATGGTGTCGAGTGAACAGGTAGTGAGGTGAGAGGATAGTATAAGGGCAGAAACTTCTTCCTCTGTAACAGGGACAAAAGAGCTAAATTTATGGCTACGTGGGTTTTGGATGATTGTAAGCTTTTAAGGGGGTGTGAAACCGGTAGCATGTTGAGAGCTAATTTCATTTCTGATGGAGTCGATATTGGTGTTGAAGTAGCTGGCAAAATCTTGAGCTGAAAGAAAAGTTGTGGTGGGAGGTGAGGTGGGTAGAGAAGAGTATGGAATGTGTAGAACAGACGTTTTGGGTTTGAAGAAAGAGTAAAGAAGTAATGTTGCTTATATAGATTAAGGGCAGAATAGTAAGAGTTCAAGATTAACTAATAGTGAAGAAAGTCAGCAGAACTCTGAGATTTCCTCCAGTGTCGCTCAGCAGTACGGGAACATCTGCGTAGGTACCATGTCAGAGGAGTATGCCAGGGCTGAGGATGTGTATGTTTTCCGAGTTATGGTATGTGGGGCCAGATTATCAAGGACCGATGTAAGGGTGGAGTTATAGTGGCAGATAGATTCATCAGGACAGGAAAAGGAGGAGATGGAAGAGAGAAGAGGTTTTAGAGAGCTAGCAAGCTGTTGCTGATCTAATGACTTGATACTTCTGTGAAGTTTAGTGTGAGGGGTAGAAGGATGGAAAGCTGTAGGGAGGTAGGTGATGTTACAAGTGAGAAGGTGGTGGTCAGAAAGAGGAAAAGGTGAGTTTGTGCAGTTTGAGATAGTGCATCGATAGCTGAAAATCAGATCAAAAGAGTGACCATCTTTGTGAGTGAGAGAGTCAATCCATTGTGACAGGTCGAACGAGGAAGTGAGTTGCAGAAGTTGTTTTGCAGAGGAGGCAGTGGGGTTATCAACACGCAGGTTGAAGTCACTGAGAATGAGGGCAAGGGTATCTGAGGAAAGGAAGTAAGGCAGGAAAGTGTTCTAGAAATAGAGTTGCGGAGCCAGGATGGCGGTATATGACTGCAACGCCTAAAGAGAGGAGAGAGAATAAGCGAATCATGTGTGTTTTGAATGAAGAAAATGTGAGGGAAGAGAAGGGCTGTATTTGTTGAAAGGTGCAACAAGAGGAAAGTAAAATACCAACAGCACCTCCTTGTCTATTGTCAGACCCAGGAGTGTGGCTGAAGTGGAGACCCCCATGTGACAGTGCAGCAGTGGAAGCCGTGTCTGAAGGAGAGAGACAGGTTTCTGTGAGAGTCAGAAGATTAAGAGAGTGGGAGATAAAGAGAAGCGAGAGTTCCAAAGTGCGCAAGTGAAGGGGTGGTGCCTTTAGATGCAAGAGGAGTGAGATTAAGGGTACCAGAGTTTTGTTTTTGAAGTCTATTGAAGGGCACACATGGGTGTGCAGGGCAAGGAAGTTGTGGGGGACCAGGATTAAGCATCTATAGACTGCCCCCTTATCTCAGTTCTTTTGACAGACTTGCATTTTAGCCAATCAGCGCTGTCTCATAAATAATTCTACAGGAGTCAGCAAAATGTTATCTACAGGGAGTGCAGAATTATTAGGCAAATGAGTATTTTGACCACATCATCCTCTTTATGCATGTTGTCTTACTCCAAGCTGTATAGGCTCGAAAGCCTACTACCAATTAAGCATATTAGGTGATGTGCATCTCTGTAATGAGAAGGGGTGTGGTCTAATGACATCAACACCCTATATCAGGTGTGCATAATTATTAGGCAACTTCCTTTCCTTTGGCAAAATGGGTCAAAAGAAGGACTTGACAGGCTCAGAAAAGTAAAAAATAGTGAGATATCTTGCAGAGGGATGCAACACTCTTAAAATTGCAAAGCTTCTGAAGCGTGATCATCGAACAATCAAGCGTTTCATTCAAAATAGTCAACAGGGTCGCAAGAAGCGTGTGGAAAAACCAAGGCGCAAAATAACTGCCCATGAACTGAGAAAAGTCAAGCGTGCAGCTGCCAAGATGCCACTTGCCACCAGTTTGGCCATATTTCAGAGCTTCAACATCACTGGAGTGCCCAAAAGCACAAGGTGTGCAATACTCAGAGACATGGCCAAGGTAAGAAAGGCTGAAAGACGACCACCACTGAACAAGACACACAAGCTGAAACGTCAAGACTGGGCCAAGAAATATCTCAAGACTGATTTTTCTAAGGTTTTATGGACTGATGAAATGAGAGTGAGTCTTGATGGGCCAGATGGATGGGCCCGTGGCTGGATTGGTAAAGGGCAGAGAGCTCCAGTCCGACTCAGACGCCAGCAAGGTGGAGGTGGAGTACTGGTTTGGGCTGGTATCATCAAAGATGAGCTTGTGGGGCCTTTTCGGGTTGAGGATGGAGTCAAGCTCAACTCCCAGTCCTACTGCCAATGCTCCATCACACGCGTCCAAGTACTCCACAGCGTGGCTGGCAAGAAAGGGTATAAAAGAAGAAAATCTAATGACATGGCCTCCTTGTTCATCTGATCTGAACCCCATTGAGAACCTGTGATCCATCATCAAATGTGAGATTTACAAGGAGGGAAAACAGTACACCTCTCTGAACAGTGTCTGGGAGGCTGTGGTTGCTGCTGCACGCAATGTTGATGGTGAACAGATCAAAACACTGACAGAATCCATGGATGGCAGGCTTTTGAGTGTCATTGCAAAGAAAGGTGGCTATATTGGTCACTGATTTGTTTTTGTTTTGCTTTTGAATGTCAGAAATGTATATTTGTGAATGTTGAGATGTTATATTGGTTTCACTGGTAAAAATAAATAATTGAAATGGGTATATATTTGTTTTTTGTTAAGTTGCCTAATAATTATGCACAGTAATAGTCACCTGCACACACAGATATCCCCCTAAAATAGCTATAACTAAAAACTACTTCCAAAACTATTCAGCTTTGATATTAATGAGTTTTTTGGGTTCATTGAGAACATGGTTGTTGTTCAATAATAAAATTAATCCTCAAAAATACAACTTGCCTAATAATTCTGCACTCCCTGTATATAGGACACACAAACTAGCACTGTCTAGCTGTAAAAAACTGTCAAATGCTTTCAAGGGCTTAGAAATTAGCACCTGAGCCTACCTAGATTTAGCTCTCAACAAAGATTACTAAGAGAGCAACGCATATTTGATGATAAAAGTACATTGGAAAGTTGTTTAAAATTGCATGCCCTATCTGAATTATTAATATTTAATTTTCACTAGACTGTCCCTTTAACTTGAGAAGAAACTGTTCTGAAATGTATGATTTTGTTGAAGAGATCTGAGTCTACAACAAATGCTTTGTGCTTATGATTACTCAGAAATTGTCACTAGTAGGGAATGTAACTAAGCAGATGCTCTGAAAGGAAATGTGGGTAGAGCTAACTAGCTCTCTGGTTTTTATCTGGCCTAGAAACCTTTTTTCTGTGAAACAACCAACCTACCTAATGTTTATTTGATCTACTATATCGCAATAAACAACGTTCTTTGTGACACAGCTAAGTCAATCATTAACCTTCAAAGACTATCCTGTTACTAACCATCAGGAATCCAAAATCCTTTAAGTTATGGCTCCCACATCTGTACATACACTTTTAATGTCTGCTTTATCTAATTTAGGTGCTAAGATATTTTATATTGCTAGAATAAACTGCATTTTTTTAAAAGAAATTGGCCCAAGTTCTTTAAAATATTACAAATATCCTGACTTTGACTATTTTATAGGGATGGGCGAATGTTTTGCAACAGTCGAAAAATGAAACAAATTTTAACACGTTCATTCAAATCGAATTTAGAATGTTTACATAACATTCTAACATTCGATTTTCGAATGTTCGGTTTTGAATTTTACGATTACATTCGAAAATATTTGTTTAGAAAAATTCTAATTTATATATTTGTAATAGTATTTCTAATGCTTTCTTTAAATGTAATATTCAAATTATGCAATATTCGAATTCGAAAAATTCTAATTTATATATTTGTAATAGTATTTCTATAATGCTTTATTTAAATATAATATTCGAATTATGCAATATTCGAATTAGAAAATTTGAATTTATATGTTTGTAATAGTATTTCTAATGCTTTCTTTAAATGTAACATTCAAATTATGCAATATTCGATCGAAATAGAAACATTCAAATTGATATATTTGTACCTATTATGCATCAATTTACTAGATTCCCTACCACATGAACTATTGAACCTCTGAATAGTATTTGTTAAATAGAATGTTAAATTCAAAATTTCGAATGTGGACATTCGATCTAATTATAAACATTCAAATTCGAAAGTGACATTCGAAAACTGTAAATAGCATTCGATTATAGAATTTTTAAGTATATTCGTTCGTATCAACATTCGGATTTGTAATTCGAATTTTGGTAATAACATTCGTTCTAACATTCGAATTCGGAAATTTACACATTCGATCATCTCTACTATTTTATGCAATCTGTATTAAAAACAGTCTGTTCAAAGCATTCAAAGTATGTACTACTACTGAAAATGATTTGTCCTTTTTTTAAGTAATATTTTGATTCATGCTACCATATTATTATACACAGTAATAGTCATTACATTGAACTGCCTGTCGTACGATGTGGTAAATAACAAATAATAATAAAAAAAATATTACATGGGGGGGCGGAGCCGGGTGTCACCAAAGATGGCGGCGTAATTCCGAGCTCCGTTGATGGCTCAGTAACTAAGTTCCATTAACAGGGGACTGCTCTGCGCTAATGGAGGCAAACTGAAGAAATCGCCTTACTGAGAACTCAGGAACCGCTTTTGACAACTCAATAGGACAACGGAACGGCCGAGAGCCGACGCGGCAGTGATCCCAGGTGAGGCCTAGTCACGTTCAAAGCGCTCTACGCAGCTGGTGGCGGGGAACATATTTCGAGGCTCCGGAGGGCCGCAACAAGAGCATCGGGACTCCTAACGCCCTCGGCAACCAGCGGTGAGTGCTGTGCATCCTATCCCGATCAGATTGGGGGCATAAGTAAATAAGCCTACAGCAACTTGGGCGATAACCGGCCACTTTATTTCCTTGACTGACTGTGGCAGCACTCGGCACACCACCTAGACCCCAGACAAACAGGGTATACATTTCTCCAGTACCCTTAAATAATAAAACACATCAGCCTTGGCAGCCCCTTCTGTGGGGGAAGGTACATTACAGTGAAAGCCCATGATCAATCAACAAATTGTCTCTCGATCCCTTGGCCTCTGCTCTTAAACAAGCAGCACACGTGGGATATTACAAGACAGTGCATATTGTAAACAACGGTTGCCCTATACACACTGGACTTAAGCTTTAACATCTTTGCAATGGCATCTAGGCAAAAACTCAGACAGGAGAAGCCAAGTAAACCTCAATCTAGTAAGAATCACTCAGTCACATCATACTTCAGTGCAACTGAACAAACAGTACACAGTGACAGCTCACTGCCAGGGACAACTGAGTCTCAAAAAACTCCAGCTTCAGAGGCAGAATCTGACACACAGGAATTAATACAAATCCCAGCAGATATCCTTTCATCCCTTCCATCTAAGCAAGACATAGCTGACATTGTCCGCGCAAGTGTTAGAGAACTTGGCAGATCTTAAGCAGGATGTGCACGCATTGGGGTTTCGAGTGGAAGCACTGGAGGATGGTAATGATTCAATGAGGGAAGAATTTAATCAATTACAGGCCCAATATGATACCCAACAAAAAGCTATGGAGCTGTTGTATGATAAAGTTGACGATCTGGAAAACAGAAGCAGAAGGAAAAATGTACGCATTTGCGGGATTCCAGAGTCTGTCCTCCCTAAGGATCTTCCCACCTTTCTCCCAGCCTTGTTCTCTCACTTAAAAGGGGATAAATCATCAGAAGCAATCCCATGGGACAGAGCACACAGGGCCTTGCGCCCGAAACCACCACCTACGGCACTCCCTAGGGACATCATTATTAAGTTTAAAAACTTTAGAGATAAAGAAGAAATACTTGGACTTTCCAGGAAAAATCAACCGATAAGGTTTAGAGGGACTGTTCTACAATTCTTCGCTGACCTCTCCCAACGGACCCTCCAACAAAGGAGGGAGTTTGGCCCTCTGACTCAACTCCTCCGCCTTAAAAGAATCCCCTACAGGTGGGGATTTCCAACCCATATCATGGTAATCCATGAAGACAGAAGACACATCTGCAAGGATATCTCAGAAATAGAGGATTTTTGTAGGGCTCTTAATCTAGAGGCACCTACAATACCCCAAGCATCAGAAGAGACCTCATCTCAGCGAGACCAAAGATCTCAAACTGCTTTTCAAAAATGGAGAACAGTCGGCAACCAACAGAAGAAAATGTCTCCCTTGTCACAAGTCCATACTCAAGACTCTGGAACCCAAGATAACTTGCAACCCAGATCTCCCAGGCCAAGGACTGGTCGGTAACTATTAAAATGTCTTTAATGCTTTTTCTCCCTTCTAGGAATTGGACTAAGACTGGTAAAAGATGCGGCCGCATCTATTTGTTTGTGGTTTATTGCTATTTTAGTTCATCACTTTTAAGATGTCTTTAACGCTTTTCATCCCCTCAGGGACATGGACTGGGACTGTTAAAAGATGCGGCCGCACTCATTCATTTATCTATTTAGATGTTGTTGAATGCTATTTTAGATTAATATCTGAAATGAAAAAAAAAAAAAAAAGGGTTGACTGTTGAATACTCCCCTGTTCTTATTTTATACTCTACAGCTTTACTTACAAATAGTCCCCAATTTTGTCTCAAATTATTGTATTCACATACTGAAGCTGTCATTAATCCTCTTAAAAGAAAGAAATATTTCTTTTTCTCAGAATAGTGGTGGGGGGGGGCGGGGATGGCCTAAATGGCTGTCCCTGCCCTCGGCATCATTACAGGTCATGGTTACCTGGCTCTGTTTTGTTATATTGTTTAAGCTGTTATTATTTTACAGTATATTGTTATGTTAGGCTTCATTCACGGTCTTTCTCATGCTCCACACAGGCAAACTGCATAGAGAATCACATTTTGACATGCACAGTATGACTACAGAAACTCGTAGGATAACTTTAATTACCCAAAATGTTAAGGGGTTTAACTCTCCCAGCAAGCGTTACAAAGCACTATCAGACTTAGCTAAAAGGGGTGCTGACATTCTCTTCCTCCAAGAGACCCATTTTAAAAAACATAAAGAACCCACATACTTCGGGGCCCAATATACTCAACATTACCACAGCTCAGCGGGAGTTAAGAAAAGAGGAGTTAGTATTCTCATAAAGAAATCAGTCCCATTCACTCTTCACAAAATAGACAGAGATAACGATGGTAGATTTATTGGGATTTCGGGACTACTGTATGGCAGAAAGGTATCACTTTTGAATGCTTATGCCCCAAACTCACAGCAACTGCTCTTCTTTAAATCATTATTTTGTAGATACTTAGATATGTCGCAAGGCACAGTGTTCCTGGGCGGTGATCTTAATTTTCCATTCAACCCAAAACTAGACTCTTCCAATCCTAACACCATGACCTCTCGGAGAACTACAAATTTTCTCTGGAGAGCCCTTAGAGATTACAACCTGTATGATATATGGAGGTTTGCAAATCCAGACCGGAGAGACTACACTTTTTTCTCCCACCCAAACCTGTCATATAGCAGGATAGATTACCTATTGACAAACCAAGAAGGCCTCTCCCTAATAACAAAAAGTAGTATTACACCGTGCTCCTGGTCAGACCATTCGGCAGTGGAGGTTAGATTTAGGTGGCCAGATACATACCTTACTCCAAATAACTGGCGGCTTGATGACTCTTTACTTGGTAACTCCACAAATATAGAGAATCTAACTAAGATATTAGCAGAGTATTTTGAATTCAATACCAACTCGGTTACAGACCCATACACACTTTGGGAGGCACACAAATGCACCATTAGGGGAGAATTTATTAAGCTTAAATCACACATACAGAAAATAGCTAGACAGCTATACCATACACTAACCTCTAAATTGACTCAGATGGAATACGCCCACAAACAGGATCCCTCTAACTCCCAAATTCTAGCCGAGATCAAATCTCTTCGAATTCAACTGACTAATTTTCTATCAATAGAGCACCAAAAATCACATATGAAAACTAGACAACTCTTCTTCTATGAAGGGAACAAAGCAGGCAAACTCTTGGCACGGGCACTTAAGAAAAGAAAGTTAAAAAATAATTAATTTATTAGAATATGCATCCTCTCATAACATCCAATCGGTATTCGCATCAATGGACACAGAAAAAGCGTTCGACCGCCTTGAGTGGTCATTCCTCAGGCACACGCTTACACAATTTGGCTTCCCCACCAAATTTATAGGAAAAATATTTGCTCTCTACAGCTGTCCCAGTGCTAAAATTGTACTAAATAATGCCCTATCGCCTCCAATTCCGATATTAAATGGGACCAGGCAGGGGTGCCCACTTTCACCCCTGCTTTTTGTGCTTGCAATGGAGGTTTTGGCCTCCAGAATCAGACAAAATGTTAACATTGAAGGCATACACATAGGCACAGAGCAATACAAAATCACCCTTTATGCAGACGACATTTTTTTAACGTTGTCATCCCCGAACAGGTCGATTAAATTTCTCATGGAAGAATTGTCTTTATATGGCCTACACTCCAACTTTAAAGTGAATGCCAGTAAATCCGAATTTCTGGGCTTAGGCCTTTCTCAAGCTGAAATCGACCATATAACACAGTCCTATGAATTTAAGCACCAAAAAACATCTTTAAAATACCTGGGGGTATTTATTTCCGCCTTGTCAGTATATTTATGAAAATCTTAGCAGTGCTATCCAAATAATATATATAAGTTTATGGCAGGGTTATAAACACAATACAAAGAAATAGAAACCCTTATCAACCATGCACCTACTAGACCATACAATTAATATAAATATCTGAATTCTTTTATTTAGTTAATATCCATAAACATATTGAAGTATATTTGCAATAAAAGGAAATGAAACAAAATTTATATGCGTTAAAACCAACTCTTAAGATATGCTATCCTTCTTACAAAACCCAGAAAGATATACCTTCACAATTCAGCCTTTTATTTATTTAACACAATGGGACTAAAAACCTTTAACATCCAAACAATACAATTCTAAACAGTGTTTATAAAACAATAGGATAATATATATATTCTGCTATTTAACTGCAATTTATCCTAATACAAAATTAACTGACAATATCAGAACTTGCATAGATGAGTTACTTGGTCAATCAGACGCAGATTTAAACAATATATGTATATAGGCTGTGAAATGCTAACTTGAGAAAAAAAAAAACACACTGCTTCTTTAAATCTATTAAATACAAATTAACTATGCATATAACTTATCTTACAAAACCTTGAATACGTTACCAAAGTAAAAAGCAGTCGATATCCGATATTCCTTGGTAGGAATTATTTTACCTCAGATCACCAATAAGTGTATATCGCAATCAATGAGAAGGGTAGATTAGCTTTGCTCAAGTAAAGTGGTATCTCACACCCAGCGGGAACCAGTTACAAGTTTTAGCTTCAGCAGAAAATCTGTCCCTTTCTCTCCATTGCATTCACTTTTTATTTGGTTTTCCCATCATTGGTAAATTGTGGGTGGCCCTGCGGGAGCTGACCTTCCCATTGGTTATCTGGGAAGTCTAAATCGGATTGGCCCTTGGAAATTTCATTTTTTACAGCCAGAAAGAACCTTCTGGCTGTAGTTCTCGCAACATAACACCAGGTGGCAGCACAAACAGACACAGCAACATTTGAAACAGCTTAAGTCAGTATTTCTATGAAATGGTTATTAATTTTTATCATAATTTACTGCGACAACTATTCATAATATTTGTTTTGGATAAGTTATATCTTAATGAATTTTCTGATCATTTTGATATGAAACATCACATATCTAACATTATATTAAAATAACTTATATTTCATAGTTATATCACATCAAATATATATCTCATAGTCATATCACATCAAAGTAACTTCCATATTTTCATCTCACTATATTTTAAAAGATGTATGTGAAACTTTATAAACATTTATTTGTATGTTTATATGATATGACTTAATTCATTTCATGCGGCATTCCGTCTCTTTCTAAGATTGATGCTCATGACCAATGGTTGTCTGCAATAAAAATAGAAATAATTATTAGAGATGATCCAATCATTAGTATGTGTATGGTCCATAAGTATTTATTTATATTCTTAAAAACACAGAGGCTAAGTAAGATCTTTTGTGTTTTCAAAACATATATATCATTTCTATGTATATCTGAATTTATCTGTCTGAAAAATATAAGCAAAAACAGAGGTTATTACACATTTTTGACTGACTAAAACAGTTACCTCCCAAGCTTAGCAAATACCCATGTAATAATAATATAGAATTTAGACAATTTCCCAAATTTCTATATTTAATACATTCTGGGGCATGTATTTAAACAGAGAGAGAAAAAAAAATGTTTATTTGCTGTCTGCTTACGTGAACTTCCAGAGTCACACCTTAGCATTTGTCTGTGTTTTCCAAGGCCTTTATTGCTCCACATGGGGTCAATCCATGAGGAGTTGTAAGAGTCTTTAAAACAGCATATTTCCTGTTTAGCCAGCAGTGCAGATGTGTATTTAAAAATTAACACCATGTGCATAAAAGCTGTCTCTCCATGATTTTGATCAGTTCCAAAAGGGTAATTCAGACATTTCGTCTCCATATATTTGCCTGTATCCTGAAACTGTTATATTTTAGTTCCTTGCTAAATTATACAATTGCATAATTTAACATATTGAGTGTGTGAGATCTGCCAGAGATAATCCTTTGTTCTCCTTTCAGCCAAGAATGTCTCCTGTGCAATTGGAGTGGGGGAGATCTAATCCTTTGTCCTACAGACCATGTTCACATCCACAGATTTATTAGATAAAGTTAAATATATTTCTATATATTATTTAATAATATTTCAAATACCTTGACATAAATCCCCCTTTCCAATTCAAAAATATGTAGGACACATGTATTTGAATTGGATCAAGGTTAGTGGTATTTGGTGAGGATGTTGACCGTACACATCATGGACAGTCTTCTATGTAGATAGTCTGTCAATTTTGAACCTTCATGTTTATCAGTTAGGCATCTTTAAACTATAGTATGTCTCTAGTTCATTTGGGGATAGGACACTTCATTTTCCCTCTATGACTTGTAGTTGGGATCTGGGATGACACGCTCGCAATTGATTGATATGGACCCATTTATTTATGAAACCTTCATTTTTGGGGATCCGTATTTTATAGGCCACTGGAGATATTTTGTCAGTAATGACAAAAGGACCTTTCCATGAGGGAAGAAATTTCTTCTCCCTAACCTGATCTCTTCCAAAGTTATAAAGATAAACTTTATCATTTATTTCATATTCCTTTTTGGATGTTTTGAGATCATAATAGGTTTTAGTGGCAGTTGCGGCTCTTTCTAAATTCCTTTGAGCAAATGCAAAGGCATGTTGCAGGTGTTTCCTTAGGTTTTCCACATATTGATGTGTATTGGCAGCGTTTATCAAATTTTGGTCTGATGTACGGTACAGCAGATGCTGAGGTAGAACCATTCTTCTACCAGTCATCAGTTCAAAAGGTGACATCTTGGTAGCACTACTTGGAGTTGCTCTTAATGCCATTAAGACTAGAGGTAGTTTTACATCCCAGTCTTTACCTGTTTCACTCACAAACTTTTTGAGGATTTTAACAATAGACTGGTTGTAACGCTCTACACCACCACTTGAGGCAGCTCTATAAGCAATATGGAGCTTTCTTTTAACCCCTAGTATTTTCCACATTTTTGTCATCACTTCGCTAGTGAAGTGGGTCCCCCGATCTGATTCGATTCTTTGGGGCAAACCAAATCTTGAAAACACATGGTTGATGAGCAATGCTGCACATGTTTCAGCACTATTGTTAGGTGCACTAATGCATTCTACCCATTTAGTGAACAGGCATGTCACGGTTAACATGTATTTGTTACCTCTTGATGATCTTGTTACTGGGCCAATAAAATCAATTTGTATATCTGACCATGGCATTACCATCCCCCTTTTCTGCAATGGCGCTCTATGCGTTGGTGCAGTGGGTTGGAACTGTGGACAGATTAAATACCCTTGACAGTAGGTTTGAACATCTTTCAACATGTGTGGCCAAAAAGCATAATCACGTAATATTTCATACGTGAGTTTGGCACCACGATGACCAGATGTGGGAGCATCATGGGCATGTTGAAGCATTAGACCTCTGAACTTGGTGGGTACTACCCACTGCTGGATGCCAGTTTTGGAGGTTCTAATTAACAAACCATCCTGTAATTTGAATTGTGATTTAGATTTTATTAAGATTCTCAGATCTTCTTTGCCAATACAATCATCTTTTGAGATGGGGTTGCTTTCAGGATCTTCTATGTGTTTATAGAAGATGCCTACAATGGGGTCTTCTTTTTGACTAGTGATCAGGTCCTCACTAGGAGAATCCTGACTCCATTGTACCAAGTTAGGCTCACTCTGTTGTTTTGCCTGGTTTCTGGTAATGGCTTCTACCTGAATTGCATCCATTAAATGGTCAATATTAAGGAGTTCTCCAGTTATGGCTCCTTGTTTGGCTAATGAATCCGCAAGGTCATTGCTTTCCTTATCAGGACCTAGAACTCTGGAATGACCCTTGGTCTTTTTCCAGTGTATGGTTAAATCATTGGATACTACCAGATTATCAATCTCGCAGAACAACTTGCCATGCTTGACTGGTTTGTTATTGCTTTTCTGCATGCCATTTCTTTTCCAAGTTGGCAGGTATTCAACAAAACTGTCACGCACATAATTTGAGTCAGTTATGATCACAAATTCATGAATACCATGTTCAATAGCCATTTCAATGGTTTTGAAAACAGCAGTTAGTTCTGCAACTTGACTGGATCTTGGTCCAATGTTGAAACCTACAGATATATTTGGGAATCCATTTGCCCCCGTTATACCAATGCCAGCGACTAATCTGCGCTCATTATCAATAGTGGCATGGTAAGAACAACCATCAACATATACCCAAGGTAATGTTTGACAATGGTCCTCATTGTACATTTTATATGGGGAAAGCAATTGTTCTTCCAGAAAATCATCTTCTGATAATTCTTCCCCAGGATCTCTAGCAGTACAGTCGTGGAGCTCAGCAAGCCCTTGTGCGACTGGATTCTTTTTATTCTGCTTGTAGCGAATTTCTAAGGGCCAGCCTTGTAAGGAAAGAGTCCACGCTGTTATGCGGCTATTAGACAAATTCCCATCTCTTATTCTCTCACTTTGCAAATATAGCAAAGGCTGGTGGGCCGTTTCCACAATAATTTTCTCGCCCTGTATATAGCTGCGGAAATTTTGTAGAGCCCATACAGTAGATAAGAGGGCTTTTTCGCAATCGCTAAATTTTATTTCTACTGGGGATAGATTTTTGCTCGCATAAGCAATGGCTTTGTTCAAATTATCATGCTTTTGGTATAACACAGCACTCATGCTTATATCTGTGTAACCTGTCTCTAAGAAGAAAGGTTTGCCACCTTCAGGGTATGCTAAGCAAGGTGCTTGAGTGAGTTTTCTCTTCAGCTCTCTGATGGCTGTCTCTTGAGACTCACTCCAGTGCCATTTCACATCTTTCTTCAGAAGAAGTAGTAGTGGTTTAGTTAATTCCGCATAATTATCAATGAATTTGCGAGAATAATTAGTCATACCCAGGAATGATCTCAATTCCTTTAAGTTAGTCGGGTTTTTAGAATTCACTATAGCTTCCACCTTTTTCTTCTGGGGATTTAATCCGTCAGAGGTAACTTCATGTCCCAAGAAGTTTACACGAGTGCGGCACCATTGAGCTTTTTGCAGGGATAATTTGACACCTGCCCTTTTAAGTTGGCTGAGGACATGTTTAAGTTCTGTGATGTGTTTTTCAAAGTCGGTGCTTTTGATTAAAACATCATCAACATAAGATAAGGTCCCCCTTTCCAGTGCGTCAGGCATAGCCTTATGCATGAATACAGCAAATTCATGTCCAGAATTTATGTATCCAAATGGAAGTCTCTGGAATGCATATTGGACCTTTTGGAAAGAGAATGCCAGCTTATACTGGTCCTCCTCATGTACCTTTATGGTCCAATATCCCTGTGCACAATCAATGGCAGTGAATATTTTGGATCCCTGCATTTGTGCTAGGCACTGGTCAATGTATGGTACAGGCCAGCCAGACATGTATACTCGTTTGTTTAGCTGTCTTAAGTCAGCACACAAACGCCATTGTCCATTGGGCTTAAGGACACCTAGAATAGGATTATTGTAAGAGCTGTGCACCTGTCTGATAATACCTCTTTCTTCCAAATTCCTTATGATCTCTGCAAGAGAATCATATGAGGCTAAGGGAAGTCTGTATTGTTTGACAAATACAGGTGGCGCATTAGGATCTGTTTGTATTCTTGCAATGTGCAAGTCTGTGGTACCACAGTCATAAGAGTCCTTAGCGAAAATATCCTTGTATTCCATTAGGAGTTCTCGCAGCTGTTGGCGTTCATCATCGCTGGAACAGCCATTAGCTAAGGATATTTGCTCTTCGACTATTTGCTGAAATCCTGGAAAGATTTCAGGCTGTCCTATTTCATAGGCTTCTTCCAGTCTAGAGGTGAGATCCCCTTGATTATAATTTACATTGCTCCCATGACTCTGGGTATTGGGGTAATCTTGCTGTTTGATTGGCTGATCAAACACTAGAGAGGCTTCTTCAATTTTACAGATGCCTTCCTCTGAGCTGAAGGGATAAATAGATTGAACATTAAATAGACCCTCTGGCATAGATGCAAAGGATTGTTCTATTAATTGTTCTTCAGTTAGGTATCCTTCAGGTATTAGCCCAATTACATTATTCTGGAATCCAAAAGTGTAATAACTTGATTCCAGTGCATATCCTAAGGTAGTTCCCTTGGATAATGTTATATCCTGTGGGGTCATGTTATGCACAATAATATGTATTGGAACAGTTCCAATATTCACCATAGGAGTGTAGGTTACTGTGACACCCAGATTTTGTATTCTATGGGAGAGGCAAATCAGTGTTTCAGAAGTTTTTAATTTCTGACCTCTCTTTACCTGTAAGGGTAACAGAAATTTATCAGCCCCAGCAGGAATTATAACATCGCTAGATACCTGCATATTCACAGCATATGGCAATTGCTGGTTTGATTTCAGGGCTGCATTTTCATCCTGAAATACTTCAGGGTCCCCCTTTAACCTGCTCCAGAGGCAAGAATTAATCAGATCTATTTGTATGGCATATCTATGTAAGATATCATTGCCAATGTATATTTGATTATGGGGAGTATTTAAAACTAAAAACAGGTGCTTCACTGACTTATTACCAAGAGAGATAGATAATAAGCACTTAGCTGTGATGTTATAGCTTTCAGACCTGTCATCCAGGCCGTTGACACAGTGGTCTTGGGGAGAAAGATATTTAATCACTTTAGGTTCAGCTATTTGCTCTAATAAACCTTCGCTTATATAGCTAGCTTCCTGTTTTAAGTTTATTTTAGCATACTTGGTTTTACCAAGGTTATGTACTTGTATAGGGATACATAGATCCTCTTTAACTCTCTCAATCCCTGTGAGGTATTGAGCATGGTCTCCCCCTTTAGGGATTTTAGGATCCCCCTTGTGGAGTGATATGGTTAATATATCGCCATCTAGGGAGATATTCGCTATCTTTCCAGGCGATATTTTAAAAGTATTACCATCAGAGCCACTAAAAGGAGTCTGATCATCTATTTGTAGAATAGTGATTTCAGGTGTAGAGTTATTCCTGAAATGAATCTCCACAGCATCTGGTTTCTCTTCCACCACGTGACAGCTGTGTCGGGTGCGAGATGTACCAGATTTTTCATAATTGATAGGCCGTTTAACTTGCGACCAAATTACATTATTTATGCAATCAATTATGGTGCTTAATCGCTTCAGGAGATCACTACCAATAATTAAACGATCAGTTGGCAGATCCACTATAATGACAGGGTGTCTTATGACCCTGTTCCCCAATTTAAATTTTAACCAGGCAATACCGTAGACTTTTAGGGAATCACCCCCAACACCTATCAGAGAACCGTCAAATTCTTTTATTTTAGGTTTGTGGGGTGTTAGCTCATTTAGCTGTGTGTAGTATCTGTGGGATAAGATAGTTGCCTGTGACCCAGTGTCAATTAATCCCCTGATAGGGTTGGAGACTGAATCTTGCAGCTCAACTAGTACATAATATCTTCCTGTAGTTTCTATCATTTCACACATAAAATTTGCATTCTTGTACATCTGTGGGCTTCGCCACGTTTTACCTGGATCCGCTGTGTCATTCGATGCAGAGGAAATTTCATACCTACCTGTTTCCCCTATGACAAGGTCAGCTGGGTTCTTGTGTACTGCATCTGTGGAAATAATGTTAAGAGAACACTGCAGAGGAAAAGTTTGGTTAATTTTTCCCGGCTGATGTCGCTCATTGTCACAGCTAATTTGTCCGTTTCCGGTCTGTGGGGAGATAACATGATTAGTATCATTGATATTTATTACTACATTTTGTATATCTCTCCCCTCCCCTTCAGGTGATACTGCAGTATTTATGACTGTGCCTGTGGTCCACTGCTGACCACTGGCTGTACCCCTAAAAAAGTATTGTTCGGTTGCTGAGCCGTAGATTTTTGACTCATATTAGCGATTTGTTCGCTCAACCGATTTAATTGGGTAAACAGCATATCTACCTGATTGTACAAGTTACCTCTACCCCTGGGCCTATCTCTTGGTGCCCCATTGTACTGATTCCTGGACCATTGGGTTCCCTCAGAATCAGGGCCACTATTTCTATTCTGGCGTGGTTGCCCCTGGGGTTCAGCTTGTTCAGCATTAGTACTTTGGGGAGCATTATATACCTGGGGTGTCTGGTTACTCTGAGAATATCTTCGCCGTCTATTGTATCTACCCTTGCGCGGATACCAATTATTTGGTGAGTATTCTCTTTGTGAGTAATTATTCACCTGATTATGTCCCCCACTTTGGTTATAGTCTCCCTGCGCCTCAACCTGTGTAGGGGGAGGGGCAGAATTAAACCTCTGTGGAGATGGCCTGTTTTGACTGGCCACCTCTGCATAAGTCCTCTTGTTAGACTCCAAATTGAGTGGGCTAGGTGACACCCTAGTTTCTGCCACAATTTTGGGTTTTGACTCCTTTTTAACCCCCTGCTCACTGGACTGCTGAATAGAGTATAACTTCGTACTCTCTTTGATCAGCCATTCCAATGAGCAGTCCTCATCAAAATCTCTAGCTAAGTTGATTTTGATGGGTGTAGGCAATGCTTCAAAAAATAAATTTACAAATTCTGAGCCATCAAATCTGGGATTATCTTCAGCCATACTGTACGCATTTTTCAATACAGAAAGGAATTCGACTGGACTCTGATTTGCACGACACTTTAAACCATATACCGCTATTTTCGCGGCAGTTTTAGTGCGATATTGCCCGAATTCTTTTCTGCATTGTTGTTTTACCCCATTCCAGGAATGAATATTCATATCCTTTAGTGAAACAAAGAATTTGTGATGCCTACTGTCAAATACCCAAGGCAGAAATTCAATTTTCAATTTCTCACTTGTAACATTCATTATAGCTAACGCATTTTCAAAAGCCTGTAAATGATCAATTACAGATGTTGTTCCCTTATTGGAGAATATAGGTACTGCGCGTTGTACGAAGGTGATTATTTTATGGGAATCATAGACTTTATCAGACTTATTTTGGGATTCTCTGTTAGAGTTCCCCTCCCCCGCATCAGCTGCGCTACAGCTGTCCTCTGGATTTATATCCTGAGGGGATTGTCTATTTGGGAAATCTACTTCTGACCCGTTAGGGGTCATTTGTCTATGTTGTTCTATATATTTTCGTACCTCGTCCCTGACGCGTTCGCTAAAGGAGTTAGCATTATCTGTATTATTCTCATTGCTAATATAGGGGTTTTCATTATGGCGATGTGACCTTTTTAAATCGCTTAATTCTCTCTGGCTTTGCGCAAGCTGTTCATTTAAATCTTGTATCTGCGCGATTAAGTCCATATTGTGCTTATCTAAGGTGGCTAGGTTTTGGGCAAATTCATCCATTTTATTTTTGGCTATTTTTAAACCCTCTTCGCGTCTGCGCGAGGAACGAATACTATTTTCTAGCTCCTGTATTTGCAATCGTTTGTCTGTGACACAAAACGACATTTCGTCAATTATGCATATTAAAAGGGGCCAGGATTTTAGTATTAGTTCATCTCGCTTTTTGGGAGCTTCGCATTGATTAATCATTAATAATTCCTGGAAGAATTCATTCTCTTCATTCCACATATTATTATTAACGGTAATATTTTTAGCCCTAGTTTCAAGCATATCCATAAAATCATTTAATTCACCCGCAATATTAAACTTCCCTTTAAGGTAACTTAAGATATCTTTCTTAAGGACCTGACCTTTAGTAATAGGTATGGTTATGGGACCAATTTCATTGCTATGTATAGAATTAAATGAGTCACTTCTGGCTACAGACATTATTGTATTGGTTTAGTATTTATTTAACTAAAATGCTAATACAATTTTTACCAATAAAAAGAGAGAAGGAAAAATTTTATATTTCAAAAAAAAAATATTATTAATTTTGAAATATGAAAAATTAATATTCCGAAATATGAAAAATTAATATTTTTGATTAACTTTGAAAATATGAAAAATCAATATTTTTGATTAATTTTGAAATATGAAAAATTAATATTTTTATTATTTTTTCAAAATTAATCTTTAATAATATTTCAAGATATTAATGTCAATCTCGAAATATGAAAATTAATATTTCAACTTTTCAAAAAAATTATATCTTCAAAATATTAATATCGAAATATGAATTTTTTTTTTTTTTTTTTTTATAATAATTTCTATTTATTTACAAATATATTATATCAATTATGATGGATATTATTAAATCTCAGCAGTGCCTCCAATTATTATGTCAGTATATTTATGAAAATCTTAGCAGTGCTATCCAAATAATATATATAAGTTTATGGCAGGGTTATAAACACAATACAAAGAAATAGAAACCCTTATCAACCATGCACCTACTAGACCATACAATTAATATAAATATCTGAATTCTTTTATTTAGTTAATATCCATAAACATATTGAAGTATATTTGCAATAAAAGGAAATGAAACAAAATTTATATGCGTTAAAACCAACTCTTAAGATATGCTATCCTTCTTACAAAACCCAGAAAGATATACCTTCACAATTCAGCCTTTTATTTATTTAACACAATGGGACTAAAAACCTTTAACATCCAAACAATACAATTCTAAACAGTGTTTATAAAACAATAGGATAATATATATATTCTGCTATTTAACTGCAATTTATCCTAATACAAAATTAACTGACAATATCAGAACTTGCATAGATGAGTTACTTGGTCAATCAGACGCAGATTTAAACAATATATGTATATAGGCTGTGAAATGCTAACTTGAGAAAAAAAAAAACACACTGCTTCTTTAAATCTATTAAATACAAATTAACTATGCATATAACTTATCTTACAAAACCTTGAATACGTTACCAAAGTAAAAAGCAGTCGATATCCGATATTCCTTGGTAGGAATTATTTTACCTCAGATCACCAATAAGTGTATATCGCAATCAATGAGAAGGGTAGATTAGCTTTGCTCAAGTAAAGTGGTATCTCACACCCAGCGGGAACCAGTTACAAGTTTTAGCTTCAGCAGAAAATCTGTCCCTTTCTCTCCATTGCATTCACTTTTTATTTGGTTTTCCCATCATTGGTAAATTGTGGGTGGCCCTGCGGGAGCTGACCTTCCCATTGGTTATCTGGGAAGTCTAAATCGGATTGGCCCTTGGAAATTTCATTTTTAACAGCCAGAAAGAACCTTCTGGCTGTAGTTCTCGCAACATAACACCAGGTGGCAGCACAAACAGACACAGCAACATTTGAAACAGCTTAAGTCAGTATTTCTATGAAATGGTTATTAATTTTTATCATAATTTACTGCGACAACTATTCATAATATTTGTTTTGGATAAGTTATATCTTAATGAATTTTCTGATCATTTTGATATGAAACATCACATATCTAACATTATATTAAAATAACTTATATTTCATAGTTATATCACATCAAATATATATCTCATAGTCATATCACATCAAAGTAACTTCCATATTTTCATCTCACTATATTTTAAAAGATGTATGTGAAACTTTATAAACATTTATTTGTATGTTTATATGATATGACTTAATTCATTTCATGCGGCATTCCGTCTCTTTCTAAGATTGATGCTCATGACCAATGGTTGTCTGCAATAAAAATAGAAATAATTATTAGAGATGATCCAATCATTAGTATGTGTATGGTCCATAAGTATTTATTTATATTCTTAAAAACACAGAGGCTAAGTAAGATCTTTTGTGTTTTCAAAACATATATATCATTTCTATGTATATCTGAATTTATCTGTCTGAAAAATATAAGCAAAAACAGAGGTTATTACACATTTTTGACTGACTAAAACAGTTACCTCCCAAGCTTAGCAAATACCCATGTAATAATAATATAGAATTTAGACAATTTCCCAAATTTCTATATTTAATACATTCTGGGGCATGTATTTAAACAGAGAGAGAAAAAAAAATGTTTATTTGCTGTCTGCTTACGTGAACTTCCAGAGTCACACCTTAGCATTTGTCTGTGTTTTCCAAGGCCTTTATTGCTCCACATGGGGTCAATCCATGAGGAGTTGTAAGAGTCTTTAAAACAGCATATTTCCTGTTTAGCCAGCAGTGCAGATGTGTATTTAAAAATTAACACCATGTGCATAAAAGCTGTCTCTCCATGATTTTGATCAGTTCCAAAAGGGTAATTCAGACATTTCGTCTCCATATATTTGCCTGTATCCTGAAACTGTTATATTTTAGTTCCTTGCTAAATTATACAATTGCATAATTTAACATATTGAGTGTGTGAGATCTGCCAGAGATAATCCTTTGTTCTCCTTTCAGCCAAGAATGTCTCCTGTGCAATTGGAGTGGGGGAGATCTAATCCTTTGTCCTACAGACCATGTTCACATCCACAGATTTATTAGATAAAGTTAAATATATTTCTATATATTATTTAATAATATTTCAAATACCTTGACAGCCTCCCCTAATCACCTTCTCACGCTTAATTACTCCTTACTTACTAATAATATACAACAGGAACTTCGCTCTTGGCAAGCTAAAAATATATCATGGGTGGGAAGGAAAATGCAGTTAAGATGTCTATTTTGCCAAAGATTTTGTACATCTTTCAAACCATCCCTATAAACATCTCAGAATCTCAGTTAGGCACACTTCAAAAAACGATCAACACGTACTTTTGGCAGAATAAAAGGCAGCGGATATCCGGGTCCACTATGTACCGCACAAGGGACAATGGAGGCTTGGGAGTACCGCAGCTGAAATATTATAGATGGGCTGTATTTATCACCCGAATAGTAGACTGGTGCAGGAACTCCTCACACAAGGAGTGGGTTGTGCTGGAACACACATTAGCTAACGTTTCACAGCTAGGGGGGTGTTGCTGGATTCCTCCTCGGAACCGGTCCCTGGGACACAATACTCCCAAAACCACATTTGAAACATACAAACTATGGGATAAACATTTTACCAAAATTCTGAACATCTCCTCAAGTACTTCACCATTGACACCACTGATCAATAACCCCAGTTTACCAATTACATTGGCCTCAACCTCAAACCGATTTCTCACACTATCCGACATCCCCAAGTGTTATGATATCCTACAAAATAAGAAAATTAGACCTAGGTTGGAACTGTCGGACTGTTATGGGGGGATTTTCTGTCATTGGTTTAGATATCACCAAATCACACACTTCATCCTTAATCATAAAGATAAAGACAGTATACTTAGACCCCTAACACCTTTTGAAACACTCTGCCATATGAGCTCCTCTAGAAAGGGTACTCTATCTTTAACCTATAAATTACTTCTACAACATCACTCTAGGCAATTACCATCTTACACAAGCAAATGGGATTTGGAATTACAGGATCATCCTACACATGACGACTGGTTACACATCTTCCAAAATATAAATAGATATTCCTCATCAGTGCAAACGCAAGAGATGAATATTAAACTTCAATGCAGATGGTATCTCACACCAGTCAGACTATCCACGATATTTAAGAACACAACGACGGGGTTTTGGAGGAAATGCGGGGACCCAGGTACATTCATACACATATGGTGGGATTGCCCTCTTATAACTTCCTTCTGGGTTACTATAGTGGATGAAATCAAAAAAGTTATAGAAATTGCACTACCACTTCACCCAGTCGTACTCTTATTTAACAAGTTCCCCAAGGTACGCTGCAAGCTCAGATTACAATTATTATACCTCATGGTCAACAGTGCAAAAAGACTAATACCAAAAAATTGGAAAAAAATTAGACCCCCTGATATAGTTGAATGGAGAGAAGTAGTTTCCTCAACAATACTCTTAGAAAGATACCACTTCGTTGTCTCTAAAAGACTTGATGACTACTTATCTATCTCTTTTCTGTGGGAAGAATACTCTGCACGCTTCAATACTAAACATGCTAATAGCCTCGATATACAGCCGACTTGTTAAATCTTACAGAAAATTACGTTAATTGAATGGAGCTTATGATGAGAAAGTATTATTTTAATCACTGTTTCATTTGTTTATCATTTACGTGAAAGTGGCCTGTGTTGTTTTGTTTTATTTTCCCAAATTATTATTTATTTATTTATTTTTGTTTGTTTTTACTCTTGGGCCCGGTTTGGCTCAGACCATATTTTGTTCGATTGTTGATGTAAAAACTGCCATACTATTCTCAATGATGTTGAATAGATACTTGTAATGTTTTGATTATTTCTCAATAAAAAATTTCAAAAAAAAAAATATTACATGTGCACTAGCAACAGGAAGTTAGTTTCTTGCCCAAGCTCAGGAGAGGACTTCTGATGCAAAAAACATGTGTCAAGCAGCAACAGAAGAATGGTAGCTTCCTTATTTCCCTGTACACATATGCTACACTACCACTTTCCAAGTGCTTATTTTGCAAGAATAATAGAAGTAACTTAGAAAGTTAATTATAATTATAAATATAAAAATAAATACATATTTCTATTCAGTGGAGGCTCCTCTATAGGATCACTTGAGCATGTGAACCCCCTGAACCCTGATGAAACCCCCTGACCCCTGATGAAAAAAATAAATAAAAAAAGTTGAGAAATAAAAAAAACTAATTACATTTTTAAACTTTATTTGCTAACTAAATACAAAAATCCTCCAGGCTCCACTGCAGTTTTGACATAAAAACATTAAAATTTCAGTTTTTAATTCTTTAGGCTGAAGTGGAATGAGCTTTTGCCTAATACTTCTATCTATCGCATATGCTGTGCAGTGACATAGATAGAAGTATAAGCAAAAGCTCTTTCCACTTTAAAACTGCATTGACTGCAGTGCCACCTACAGGCCAGCCCATAGCTCTCCTAACCGCACAGCTCTTAGTGTGCGAGAGCCAGCTGTCACGTGACACTCGCACACTAAGAGCTGTGTGTGTGGGAGCTGTAGGAGGAGCATCGTGGTATTCAGGGTGGGCCCCGGAAGTTACTGACAGGAGGAGCCGGAGGAGGCAGCCAGTTACTAACAGCGCGGAGCCAGGAGGAAGTAGTTTCCTTTTCCCGCGACTTGGCTCTCAGTCAGTGTGAGGGCGGGTTCCTTGCTGGGCCGGCAGCTGCAGAGTCACAGCACTGTCATATTCTGGAGTCCGGACCGGAGCAGGGGCCAGGTTACAGGTATGTGATAGGCACAGCACGGACGTGGGGCACTGATTGCAAATCAAATAACACAATCCAGTTGGCTTTACAGGACAGAGGTGCACTGGGAACACGGTTGTTGTGTCACTTGTTGTTGTGTCACTTGTTGTTGTGTCATGTTTGCAGGTTGAACAGAATGTTTTAAAGTTACTGCGTTGAGAAATAGAGCTGAGTAAATTACATGCCATTATAGTAACAACAGGAAATATGGATTTTTGACATGCTGTTTTAATTCATTTCAGACCCGGTAAATAGGAGGGAAAAATGATTAAAAAAAAGTGTCTTTCAAGGCGGAGAAGTGAGTGTGTTTACATCAAGGAGGAACTATTGTATTAGAACAGTATTTCTGGAGAGGGAAGGGGAGTTTGTAACGCAGCACACAGCTGGCACCTGAGTGGTACAACTGGTCTCACATACAGCGAAGTGCAGATGTGATTGTGCATCTGGCGTTAGAGAGATTCCTTTATAGCGGGATGTGCAGCATGTGCTGATGTCACATAGTGGGCGTGGTTCACAGAGTTGGCCGCTGTAGGGTTATGCAGACTGTGCGGGATAGGGCATCAGTTTGTGCAGGTGGTGTGTACTGTACTGGGCAGTATCATATGTGAGGTGAGGGTAATAGGCTATTACCCTCACATATGATGCCCCATTGCCCACAGTACATAATAGGAGGAGGTGCATGTAGTGTGTGCGAGGTAGTAGGGCCCCATGATTTCATATGTATACACACACACAGTGCTGCTGGATGATATCTAAAAGCTAGTGTTGAAGACATAATAGAATATCCCTTGCTGAAGTTATTGTCCATGTAATTAACCAACTAACCAAGATGAAATTGCAAACATCTTGCTCATAGTTGCCTTAAGGGGGCTGGCTGGGGGCATCATTTTATTGCAGGGGGGGCTGGCTGGGGGCATCATTTTATTGCAGGGGGGTGGCTGGGGGCATCATTTTATTGCAGGGGGGGCTGGCTGGGGGCATCATTTTATTACAGGGGGGGCTGGCTGGGGGCATCATTTTATTGCAGGGGGGGTGCTGGCTGGGGGCATCATTTTATTGCAGGGGGGGCTGGCTGGGGGCATCATTTTATTAAGGGAATATATGTAGTAGTACTGACTGAGCTTTAGAAATGTCTTCTCTGTCCTGGTCGTCTAGCCCTAGAGGAGCTTTTTCTCTGTCCCTTTCACCTATTCCTCTGTCCATGACCTTGTGTAAGTCCTAAAGAGCCTACTGGGATGATTTCCAAAAAAAATGCTACTGCTACTCTGAATAAAATTTAAATACATTTATAAATAAAAACAAAACAACAATCACTTAAATGGGGACTATGGTGATGTTTTTTTATGGGGAACCATTTCAATTATCCATTTTGCAAAGTCATTTTATGTTTTAGTAGAGATTAATTTATTAAATAGAATAGATTAGATTATATACTTTGTGTTAGATTTAGATTTTTTTATTCAACCTTTAAAAGCCAGCAGTAACCTGTACATTTTTCTACCCTTTTAATAATACCTTTTCTTCTCTCCCTACATTGATTCTAAAAGACTCCTTGTTTTTTGATTGACATGCCTCCTGGCTGACATATGTATTTAGTACATAAGTACTAAATACATATGTCAGCCATGCATGTCAATCAAAAAATTTGTAATGCGTGCTAATTAAATGCATTAATATTTTACTCTGAAACCCAGTAACTAAGATTAACATTAGACTTATGAGTTGGATCACTAGTGTTTTATGGATGGGTCCTTAGCTAAAGTTCTGGGGTCATGGTAGTGCATCTTGGGTGTGTTATGGGTGGAGTAAGGCATGTCCTGGGTGGAACTGGGGAAGTGCAATTCACTGCTGCTTTTCATACAGGGGCGTAATGTGTCCTTCAAACTGAGAATAATGTTGAGGAATCAGTCACAAAGTTAAAGTTACGCCGGGTCTGGATATTTCAACAAGACAACGACCAAAAATACTGCTGGTTCAAATGGGCGTGGCTTTCTCAAATAGGCGTGGCTTTCTAGAATGGGCGTGGCTTTCTCAAAGGGGTGTGGCTTTCTCAAAGGGGTGGGGTCTTGTGCACCACCATCTTAAAAATTCACCAGCCGCCACTGTTTCTATTTAGTATGTCATTATAAAAAAGGGTTATTTTCAGTTTGTTTGTTTTATTGTTGAACCTGTTGTGTATATTTTGGTTTTATGATGCGCTAGGTCCAATTTTATTGTACATCACAATACTAATAGTGGTATTATCAAAATTGAACGGCCCGGTCAACAGCTATAAAGTTCTCTTGTTCAACATTAGATTTTCAATATTGTGAAACATGCTTAGAAAATAAAATCATTATGTCCCTCAAAGCATCATTAGGGGTAGATTTATCAAAGGTTAGACAAACTCTGTATTTGCTTCGTCTGTAACTGCGCCCCAGCTCGCCTCCGGAGAAGCGCACATGTGCGCCTGAATTTATCAAAAAAATAGACGTAACTTTGCGCAGGCGAGCTGGGGCGTAATAATGATACATTTTGCCTGTCGAAAAAAGCATTTACTCCCTATTTACTCCCTATTTATCACAGTACATCCTTGATTATTAAAAAAGTGTTTTTTAGGTAACTATTTAGCTTATATTTATATTATATAATGTTTCTGTGCTGTTTTTGCCATATGTTGATAATTTAAGATAGCAAAAATAAATATAGCTATATATTATATATATATATATATATATATATATATATATATATATATATATATATATATATATATATATTTATATATATATATAAAGTTGGTACCCATATGCGCCTGTGGAAGTGCACATTTCTGGCAATAACAGTCTCTTCTTGGTGCTGAGCCTTTCAAAAATTAGTTAAAAGAAGAATGTACTGCATCACAAGATGTAAAAGCATGTATTATAATGGTGTTCTCCTCGGTCTGTATGGCGAAATATACATCACTCAATTGAAGCGAAATTTCAGTTCCCTATTGGCGCAAAGCAATGATAAATAAGAAACTGGGCGTTTTTGTTGGTCGGGCTGTTAAATTATGCCTTTTACTAATGTATATTGTTGCACTCGGGAGCGCTCCCGTGCACCTAGGCGAATGCAAGTGAAGTGCGAAGAAGTTTCTTTCGGATTTGTGCAATTATAGGCGCAGAGTGCTTTGATGAATATGACGATCAGTTCGTATGCGCTATTTTGGACGGAATTAAAGGAGAATGGCTTTGATAAATCTACCCCTTATTGTCCCTCTGTTGAAGGGACAGTCTACTTTTAATAAGAAATCACTTTATTTCTTTCCTCATTTTTATTGTCTTGAGTCCACAAAAATACAGACAAGAAACAAGTGCCAATCAGCAAGAGCTACGCAGATGCTGAACCACAGATGGGAGGGCTCATAAGCTTACATTTTTTCTTTTTTCAAATAAGATACCAAGAGAATGAAGAAAATTTGATAATAGGAATAAATTAGAAGGTTGCATGCTGAATATCTGCATATCTGAATTATAAAGAAAGAAATTGGGTTTCGTATCCCTTTAATGCATGACATCTAATTTTTATGTTAGAATATTTCAGTAAAACTATAAATGTTACATTATTCTCTTTGTTGTATAGTTAATGTGTCTTCAATTAATAATTCTTTGCATTGTAGACCACATAATACAATTTTAACTTTAAAGGGACATGGGAGTCAAAATTAAACTTTGACATCCATATCCCTTGAAATGTCTCTTCATGCTGCCTTTTACCTTTAAACTGAACCAGGACTTCTGCCAAATGCCCAAATATTCTGCCTTTATTCTGATCACTTTCTCTCAGTAAATATGGGAAACCAGTCTCATCACTACCAGAAGGGCGTCTTCTGTTCTACTCTTGAGTGATCTGTTTTTATATCCACCCCGTGCCAGTGAGAGTGACTGGGAAAGAACCAGCTGTTCCTGACCTGGTTCCAGATGGTGCACCAACATGTTTGTACAGATATTTTTTCCCCATCATTACAGGTTGAAGTTTAATGATGCTAAAATGACAATAATCAAAATATGTTTTGCTTCTGTTGTACAACCACAATCCTAATTTAAAGGGGCAGTATACTGTAAAATATTTTTTCCCTTAATGTGTTTACAATTGCTTTTTTTACCAACTGCAGAGTAAAAATGTATGAAAATTAGCTTTTTAAGGTTTATTTGTGTATATTAATGCTCTGATTTTGTGTTTTGAAGCCACAACCTAATACAATGGGTTGAGCTTGTAGGTATAATCTGATTTTATTACTGTATCACATTGTGTACATATACCTGCTTCTTTATCTTATATCTGTCCATAAAACAATCACCAATACTTGGAGAGAACAATGGAAAATCAACATTTTATTACCTTATCTCTGCTATATCCCACTGGGAGTGTAATTTCTTCTGCTGGCTGTGTTTACAAAGCTTATCTATAGCTTGGACCTGCGGCCACAATTTTTTAGAATAGGTGGGGATAGCACTGGCTAAATCAACTATTTCAAATGCCAATATAAGGGTAAAGGAGCTACTTGCAAACAATTTAATACACTCCAGCAGGTAAAGTGGATCATTGGGAACAAATTAAAGGGGAGAACATTTTTGAGCAAACTGTCCCTTTAAAGTGATAGTAAACTCTCCCCTTTTTAAAATCAGATCCGGACTGTTAGTGATATTTTAGATGGAGTTTTATTCATCAGTTGTAATGAAGTTGCGCTATAATTTACTGTGAGCTAACAGTCTGAATTGTTCTCCAGTCAGCGCACTAGCTACAAAGTGCCATATGGGGAGAGCGCTAATTGGACAACAGAAAAATTGACTTTTGAAGTGGGCAGTGGAGTGCGGGGTATTTGAATTTTGTATATATATTGAAAACTAAGTTATAGAGCAACTTTATTACAATTGATGTATTAAACTCCATCTAAAATATCACTAATATTCCAGATCTGATTTCATAAAGGGGAGAGTTTGCCATCACTTTAAGGCTCACTGTACAAAGTGTCAAATTTCTGAGCGTTCTAAAATACATTAGTAATCCAATTTCTTATATACTCTATATACATGTCATATACTCTATATACATGTCTTATATACTTTATATACATGTCTTATATACTCTATATACATGTAATATACTCTATATACATGACTTATATACTCTATATACATGTCTTATATACTCTATATACATGTCATATACTCTATATACATGTCTTATATACTCTATATACATGTCTTATATACTCTATATACATGTAATATACTCTATATACATGACTTATATACTCTATATACATGTCATATACTCTATATACATGTCTTTTATACTCTATATACATGTAATATACTCTATATACATGACTTATATACTCTATATACATGTCTTATATACTCTATATACATGTAATATACTCTATATACATGACTTATATACTCTATGTACATGTCTTATATACTCTATATACATGTAATATACTCTATATACATGACTTATATACTCTATATACATGTCTTATATACTCTATATACATGTCATATACTCTATATACATGTCTTATATACTCTATATACATGTCTTTTATACTCTATAAATACATGTAATATACTCTATATACATGTCTTTTATACTCTATATACATGTAATATACTCTATATACATGTCTTATATACTCTATATACATGTAATATACTCTATATACATGACTTATATACTCTATGTACATGTCTTATATACTCTATATACATGTAATATACTCTATATACTTGACTTATATACTCTATATACATGTCTTATATACTCTATATACATGTCATATACTCTATATACATGTCTTATATACTCTATATACATGTCTTTTATACTCTATATACATGTCTTATATACTCTATATACATGTCTTTTATACTCTATATACATGTCTTTTATACTCTATATACATGTCTTTTATACTCTATATACATGTCTTATATACTCTATATACATGACTTATATACTCTATATACATGTCTTTTATACTCTATATACATGTCTTATATACTCTATATACATGTCTTTTATACTCTATATACATGTCTTTTATACTCTATATACATGTCTTATATACTCTATATACATGACTTATATACTCTATATACATGTCTTTTATACTCTATATACATGTCTTATATACTCTATATACATGTCATATACTCTATATACATGTCTTATATACTCTATATACATGTCTTTTATACTCTATGTACATGTCTTATATACTCTATGTACATGTCTTATATACTCTATGTACATGTCTTATATACTCTATATACATGTCTTATATACTCTATATACATGTCTTTTATACTCTATATACATGTCTTTTATACTCTATATACATGTCTTATATACTCTATATACATGACTTATATACTCTATATACATGTCTTTTATACTCTATATACATGTCTTATATACTCTATATACATGTCATATACTCTATATACATGTCTTATATACTCTATATACATGTCTTTTATACTCTATGTACATGTCTTATATACTCTATGTACATGTCTTATATACTCTATGTACATGTCTTATATACTCTATATACATGTCTTATATACTCTATATACATGTCTTATATACTCTATATACATGTCATATACTCTATATACATGTCTTATATACTCTATATACATGTCTTATATACTCTATATACATGTCTTATATACTCTATATACATGTCTTATATATTCTATATACATGTCTTATATACTCTATGTACATGTCTTATATACTCTATATACATGTCTTATATACTCTATATACATGTCTTATATACTCTATATACATGTCATATACTCTATATACATGTCTTATATACTCTATATACATGTCTTTTATACTCTATGTACATGTCTTATATACTCTATGTACATGTCTTATATACTCTATGTACATGTCTTATATACTCTATATACATGTCTTATATACTCTATATACATGTCTTATATACTCTATATACATGTCATATACTCTATATACATGTCTTATATACTCTATATACATGTCTTATATACTCTATGTACATGTCTTATATACTCTATGTACATGTCTTATATACTCTATATACATGTCTTATATACTCTATATACATGTCTTATATACTCTATATACATGTCTTATATACTCTATGTACATGTCTTATATACTCTATGTACATGTCTTATATACTCTATGTACATGTCTTATATACTCTATGTACATGTCTTATATACTCTATATACATGTCTTATATACTCTATATACATGTCTTATATACTCTATATACATGTCATATATTCTATATACATGTAATATACTCTATATACATGACTTATATACTCTATATACATGTCTTATATACTCTATATACATGTCTTATATACTCTATATACATGTCTTATATACTCTATATACATGTCATATACTCTATATACATGTCTTATATACTCTATATACATGTCTTATATACTCTATGTACATGTCTTATATACTCTATGTACATGTCTTATATACTCTATATACATGTCTTATATACTCTATATACATGTCTTTTATACTCTATATACATGTCTTTTATACTCTATATACATGTCTTATATACTCTATATACATGACTTATATACTCTATATACATGTCTTTTATACTCTATATACATGTCTTATATACTCTATATACATGTCTTTTATACTCTATATACATGTCTTTTATACTCTATATACATGTCTTATATACTCTATATACATGACTTATATACTCTATATACATGTCTTTTATAATCTATATACATGTCTTATATACTCTATATACATGTCATATACTCTATATACATGTCTTATATACTCTATATACATGTCTTTTATACTCTATATACATGTCTTATATACTCTATTTACATGTCTTATATACTCTATATACATGTCTTATATACTCTATATACATGTCTTATATACTCTATATACATGTCTTTTATACTCTATATACATGTCTTTTATACTCTATATACATGTCTTATATACTCTATATACATGACTTATATACTCTATATACATGTCTTTTATACTCTATATACATGTCTTATATACTCTATATACATGTCATATACTCTATATACATGTCTTATATACTCTATATACATGTCTTTTATACTCTATGTACATGTCTTATATACTCTATCTACATGTCTTATATACTCTATGTACATGTCTTATATACTCTATATACATGTCTTATATACTCTATATACATGTCTTATATACTCTATATACATGTCATATACTCTATATACATGTCTTATACACTCTATATACATGTCTTATATACTCTATATACATGTCTTATATACTCTATATACATGTCTTATATATTCTATATACATGTCTTATATACTCTATGTACATGTCTTATATACTCTATATACATGTCTTATATACTCTATATACATGTCTTATATACTCTATATACATGTCATATACTCTATATACATGTCTTATATACTCTATATACATGTCTTTTATACTCTATGTACATGTCTTATATACTCTATGTACATGTCTTATATACTCTATGTACATGTCTTATATACTCTATATACATGTCTTATATACTCTATATACATGTCTTATATACTCTATATACATGTCATATACTCTATATACATGTCTTATATACTCTATATACATGTCTTATATACTCTATGTACATGTCTTATATACTCTATGTACATGTCTTATATACTCTATATACATGTCTTATATACTCTATATACATGTCTTATATACTCTATGTACTTGTCTTATATACTCTATGTACATGTCTTATATACTCTATGTACATGTCTTATATACTCTATGTACATGTCTTATATACTCTATATACATGTCTTATATACTCTATATACATGTCTTATATACTCTATATACATGTCATATATTCTATATACATGTAATATACTCTATATACATGACTTATATACTCTATATACATGTCTTATATACTCTATATACATGTCTTATATACTCTATATACATGACTTATATAATCTATATACATGACTTATATACTCTATATACATGTCTTATATACTCTATATACATGTCTTATATACTCTATATACATGTCTTTTATACTCTATATACATGTCTTTTATACTCTATATACATGTCTTTTATACTCTATATACATGTCTTTTATACTCTATATACATGTCTTTTATACTCTATATACATGACTTATATACTCTATATACATGTCTTATATACTCTATATACATGTCTTATATACTCTATATACAAGTCTTATATACTCTATGTACATGTCTTATATACTCTATGTACATGTCTTATATACTCTATGTACATGTCTTATATACTCTATGTACATGTCTTATATACTCTATATACATGTCTTTTATACTCTATATACATGTCTTATATACTCTATATACATGTCATATATTCTATATACATGTAATATACTCTATATACATGACTTATATACTCTATATACATGTCTTATATACTCTATATACATGTCATATACTCTATATACATGTAATATACTCTATATACATGTCTTATATACTCTATATACATGTCTTATATACTCTATATACATGTCTTTTATACTCTATATACTTGTCTTATATACTCTATATACATGTCATATACTCTATATACATGTAATATACTCTATATACATGTCTTATATACTCTATATACATGTCTTATATACTCTATATACATGTCTTATATACTCTATGTACATGTCTTATATACTCTATATACATGTCTTATATACTCTATATACATGTCTTATATACTCTATATACATGTCTTATAAAGTGCTCACAACTGTCGTACATTTTTTCAGGATAGCATCAATTTGTAAGCTCTGTCCCGCTGCAACCAGGGCAACCAGGCTCACTTAGAATCTGCCTTGAAAACCAAAATGTTGCTCACAGACCACCCAGAAATTCTCCTGGACAGCTTTATCTTCACTGATGGTCCATCTTGACCCTGACCTGGGGCATTAAGACTTAACTCCTAGTTTGCCAAGACCCCACCCCCAATGCCATAGGTCTTGGATACTACCAGAAATGTGAGAGGTTTTCTATTATGCTTGTAACAGTATATTAGTTATTAGATCTTACAGTTTAAAAAAGACATAAAGTGCAAAAAGAAAATGCTGTAGTTTGTTAGTGCATTTTATTAATGCACTGTTGCTTCCATATAACTATGTGCTAAACCCCTGCAAATGGGTTAAACACATAGTTAAAGTCAGCTCCAGAGCAGCAAAACGCTACTGGGACTTAAATGAACACATCAAATGATCTAATCACAAGAATCATCAGCTAGCTTCTGAGCCTACCTAGGTATGCTTTTCAACAAAGGATACCAAGAAAACCAAGTACATTTAATAACAGAAGTAAATTGAAAAGTCACTTAAAATTGCATGCTCCGTCTGAACCATGAAAGTTAAATTTTAACTATCATGACCTTTTTATACATTTCATTTGCAAAACTACTAACTGTAATCATATAAGGTGTTTATTCTGAAATATAAATATACTAAAATGGTACAAGGTCTAAAATATAAAACGTACAAAGAAAGACTATGACCTAAATGTGTTTAGTTTAGAGGAGAGAAGGGAAAGAGGTGACATGATAGAAACATTCTAATATATAACGGGACTTAATAAAGTGGTAGCTGAAAGCACTTTCCACAAAAACAAACAAATGCCAAAACAAGGGGTCACAATCTTAAGTTAGAGGGAAAATGTGAGGAAGCATTTTTTACAGAAAGTGCAGTTGGTTCATGAAATAAACTTCCAATTTAGGTGGTAAACAAAAACGGCAAGGCTACAAGTGGTGCAATATGTCTTTCCCGAGCGCGATATGGTCTTAGCGCGCAATAATCATACTGCCGATATTACCAGGCATTCAGTCTTCAGTGTGCAGTTGGAGATCGTATGAAGAGGACCTCCGTCGCCTGACTGAAGATGAGGACCAGTGTCACCATCCCCGCCGCCACCGGGATGAAGATAAAAGATGGACCGTGGCCGGAATGAAAATTGAAGAAGAGGGTCCCGCGATGAAAATAGAGCGCCGCCGGGGTGAATATGGAGCGCCACCCTTCATCATTGGTGAGTACCAATTTTGGGGTTAGTGTTAGGTTTTTTTTAATTTTGGGGTGTGTTGTTTTTAAGATTAGGGCTTTTTTATTTTTAATAGACAGCAAAAGAGCTGAATGCCCTTTTAAGGGCAATGCCTATCCAAATGCCCCTTTTCGAGGCAATGGGTTGATTTTTTTTTTTTTGTTAGGATTTTTTTATTTTGGGGGGTGGGGGGTTGTAATGTTGAGGTAATTGTTTTATTTTTATGCAAAAGAGCTGTTAAGCTTTAGGGCAATGCCCTACAAAAGGCAATTTTAAGGGCTATTGGTAGTTTATTTGTAGATTAGCGTTTATTTTTATTTTGGGGTGGGTATTATTTTGGGGGGGTTATTAGAATAGGATTTTTTTTCTATTTTGTATAATTTAATTTGTTATTTTTGTAAGGGTATGTTTTTTTGTTTTTTTTTGTAATGGTAGGGTTTTTTATTTTTGTAATAGTTTTTTTTAAGTAATGTTAGTTTTTTTTTAGTTTAAGCTTAGGTTTCTATTTTTATTATTATTAGTTATTTGTAGAGCGCCAACAGATTCTGCAGCCCTAATTATATTTTTAATTTAATTTATGTGTATTTTAATTCAGGTTATGTTAGGGGTGTTAGGTTTGGGGGTTTAGTTATTAGTTTAATACTTTGCATTGTGGGGGGATGGCGGTTTAGTTGTTAATAGTTTTACTTAATGTTTGTGATGTGGGATGGCAGTTTAGGGGTTAATAATTTTATTTAGATACTTTGCGATTTGGGGGTGGCGGTTTAGTGGTTAATAGTTTTATTTAGTGTTTGCAATGTGTGGGGATGGCGGATTAGGGGTTATTAGGCTAGGGGCTTGTTATAGGGTGTTTTTGCTCCACTTTTTTCTCTCCATTGACTTCTCCAGGGAATGCGAAAATGCGATGACAATTATGCAATCGCGGGTGTTATATTTTTCCGAACATTTTTCTCCATTGATTTCTATGGGGGAATATATGCATTCGCACGCAAAATCACAACTTGGTTTATGCGCGGTATGTGGGTTAACGCGCACATTAAATACGTTTTTTAACAATTTGTGATGGCTGCGCAATTACAAATGTGAAAAAGCCATAACGCACTGTGTTTTCGCAACTGATTTGTCAAGTGACTTGTAATCTAGCACAAAGAGTGTAAATGATGTAATATGGGTAGACGTAATGGGCCTTTTGGTTCTTATCTACCATCAAATTCTATCGACTAGATTACGAGTAGTGTGTTAGGGTAAAAAAGCAGCGTTAAGAGGTCCTAACACTGCTTTTTTACTACCGCTGCTATTAAGAGTCTTGCAGATTTAGGGTCACCGCACACTTCTTTGGCCTTACCGCAAAACGACTTACGTAAACTTTGTAAAGTCTTTTTTCTATGAGACTTCCATAGCGCCGGTATTACGAGTCTGTCCTGGGAGGCCAAAAAGTGAGCAGTACACCCTACCCTGTCAAGAGTCCTAATGCATTTAAAAATCAGTAGTTATGAGTTTTATGGTACAACGCCGTAACATAAAACTCATAACTAAAGTGCTAAAAAGTACACTAACAACAATAAACTACCTATTAACCCCTAAACCGAGGCCCTCCCGCATCACAAACACTTTTAACCCCTAATCTGCTGCTCCAGACACCGCCGCCACCTACATTATATTTATGAACCCCTAATTTGCTGCCCCCAACATCGCCAACACCTACATTATATTTATTAACCCCTAATCTGCCGCCCCCAATGTCACCGCAACCTACCTTCAATTAATAACCCCTAATCTGACGCCCCCAATGTCGCCTCCACTATAATAAACATATTAACCCCTAAACCGCCGCACTCCCACCTCGCAAACATTAATTAAATATTATTAACCCCTAATCTGCCATCCCTAATATCGCCGCCACTGACCTACATTTATTAACCCCTAATCTGCTGCCCCAACGTCGCCGCCACTATACTAAATGTATTAACCCCTAAGCCTAACCCTAACTTAAATATAATTATAATAAATCTAAATAAAACGTACTATTAATAACTAAATTATTCCTATTTAAAACTAAATACTTACCTGTAAAATAAACCCTAAGCTAGCTACAATATAACTAATAGTTACATTGTAGCTTTTCTTAGGGTTTATTTTTATTTTACAGGCAAGTTTGTATTTATTTTAACTAGGTAGAATAGTTACTAAATAGTTATTAACTATTTAATAACTACCTAGCTAAAATAAATACAAAAGTACTTGTAAAATAAAACCTAACCTAAATTACACTAACACCTAACACTACACTATAATTAAATAAATTAACTAAATTAACAACAATTAAATAAAATAAATTAAATTAGCTAAAGTCCAAACCCCCCCCCCCACTAAATTACAGAAAATAATAAACAAATTACAAGATTTTTAAACTAATTACACCTAATCTAATAGCCCTATCAAAATAAAAAAGCCTTTTGCAGGGCATTGCCCCAAAGAAATCAGCTCTTTTACCTGTAAAAAAAAATACAAACAACCCCCCCAACAGTAAAACCCACCACCCACACAACCAACCCCCCAAATAAAATACTATCTAAACAAACCTAAGCTCCCCATTGCCCTGAAAAGGGCATTTGGATGGGCATTGCCCTTAAAAGGGCAGTTAGCTGTTTTGCGGCCCAAAGTCCCTAACCTAAAAATAAAACCCACCCAATACACCCTTAAAAAAATCTAACACTAACCCCCTGAAGATCGACTTACAGTTCTGAAGACCGGACATCCATCCTCAAGGAAGCGGCAGAAGTCTTCATCCAACCGGGCCGAAGTCCTCAACAAAGCCGGGAGAAATCTTCATCCAAGCCGGGCGAAGTGGTCCTCCAGACGCGCAGAAGTCTTCATCCAGACGACATCTTCATCCATCCGACCCGGAGCGGATCCATCTTCAAGACATCCGACGCGGAGCATCCTCTTCTTCCGACGACTAAAGACGAATGAAGGTTCTTTTAAGTGATGTCATCCAAGATGGCGTCCCTTAGATTCCAATTAGCTGATAGAATTCTATCAGCCAATCAGAATTAAGATAGAAAAAATCCTATTGGCTGATGCAATTAGCCAATAGGATTGAGCTCACATTCTATTGGCTGTTCCAATCAGCCAATAGAATGCAAGCTCAATCGTATTGGCTGATTGGATCAGCCAATAGGATTTTTCCTACCTTAATTCTGATTGGCTGATAGAATTCTATCAGCCAATCGGAATCTAAGGGACGCCATCTTGGATGACGTCACTTAAAGGAACCTACATTCGTTGTTAGTCGTCGGATGAAGAGGATGCTCCGCGTCGGATATCTTGAAGATGGACCCGCTCCGCATCGGATGGATGAAGATAGAAGATGCCGTCTGGATGAAGACTTCTGCCCGTCTGGAGGACCACTTCACCCGGCTTGGATGAAGACTTCTCCTGGCTTCGCTGAGGACTTCAGCCCGGTTGGATGAAGACTTCTGCCGCTTCCTTGAGGATGGATGTCCGGTCTTCAGAACTGTAAGTCGATCTTCAGGGGGTTAGTGTTAGGTTTTTTAAGGGTGTATTGGGTGTTTTTTATTTTTAGGTTAGAGACTTTGGGCCGCAAAAGAGCTAACTGCCCTTTTAAGGGCAATGCCCATCCAAATGCCCTTTTCAGGGCAATGGGGAGCTTAGGTTTTTTTAGATAGTATTTTATTTGGGGGATTTGGTTGTGTGGGTGGTGGGTTTTACTGTTGGGGGGTTGTTTGTATTTTTTTTTTTGGGGCAATGGCTCGCAAAGGCCCTTTTAAGGGCTATTGATAGTTTAGGCTAGGTTTTTTTTATTTTGGGGGGGCTTTTTTTTATTTTGATAGGGCTATTAGATTAGGTGTAATTAGTTTAAAAATCTTGTAATTTGTTTATTATTTTCTGTAATTTAGTGTTTGTTTGTTTTTTGTACTTTAGCTAATTTAATTTATTTAATTGTTTTTAATTTAGTTAATGTATTTAGGGTTAGGTTAGGTGTTATTGTAACTTAGGTTAGGTTTTATTTTACAGGTACTTTTGTATTTATTTTAGCTAGGTAGTTATTAAACAGTTAATAACTATTTAGTAACTATTCTACCTAGTTAAAATAAATACAAACTTGCCTGTAAAATAAAAATAAACCCTAAGCTAGATACAATGTAACTATTAGTTATATTGTAGCTAGCTTAGGGTTTATTTTATAGGTAAGTACAGTGTATTTAGTTTAAAATAGGAATTATTTAGTTATTAATAGTAAGTTTTTTTTAGATTTATTTTAATTATATTTAAGTTAGGGGGTGTTAGGGTTAGGGTTAGATTTAGGTTTAGGGGTTAATACATTTAGTATAGTGGCGGCGACGTTGGGGCGGCAGATTAGGGGTTAATAAATGTAGGTAGGTGGCAGCGATGTTAGGGACGGCAGATTAGGGGTTAATAATATTTAACTAATGTTTGCGAGGCGGGAGTGCGGTGGTTTAGGGGTTAATATGTTTATTATAGTGGCGGCGATGTTGGGGGCGGCAGATTAGGGGATAATAAGTGTAGGTAGGTTGCTGTGACATTGTGGGCGGCAGATTAGGGGTTAATAAATATAATGTAGGTGTCGGCAATGTTAGGGGCAGCAGATTAGGGGTTCATAAGTATAATGTAGGTGTCGGCGGTGTCGGAGTGGCAGATTAGGGGTTCATCAGTATAATGTAGGTGTCGGCGATGTCGGGGGCGGCACATTAGGGGTTAATAAGTGTAAGATTAGGGGTGTTTAGACTCGGGTTCATGTTAGGGTGTTAGGTGTAAACATAAATTTAGTTTCCCCATAGGAATCAATGGGGCTGCGTTAGTGAGTTTTACGCTGGTTTTTTGCAGGTGTTAGACTTTTTCTCAGCCGGCTCTCCCCGTTGATTCCTATGGGGAAATCGTGCATGAGGACGTACAACCAGCTCACTGCTGACTTAAGCAGCGCTGGTATTGGAGTGCGGTAAGGAGCAAAATTTTGCTCAACGCTCACTTCTTGTCTTTTAACGACGGGTTTGTAAAAACCCGTAATACCAGCGCTGCAGGTAAGTGAGCGGTGAGAGAAAACGGCTCGTTAGCACCGCATAGCCTCTAACGCAAAAATCGTAATCTAGGTGTAAGTTTCTATAAAATAAATAACTAAATAAAATATACATGCACAGTATCTGTATTTTGTCAGCTTATATCAGTTCCAGTATGTTGTGCCACAATGTACATTGCTCAGTATTTGTATTTGGGTACATAATTCTGAAAACCCCATTAAAATGTGAACTTAAGTAAAAAATAAAATATTTTTAATAAGAGGACAGAATTTAATACTTAACCCCTTAAGGACCGGGCAGTTCAGACTAAGGGGCCGATTTATCAATGTCTGTCCGACATGATACGCTGTAGCGTATCATATCTGACAGACATTGCTGAATGCCAATAGCATACGCTGTCGGCATTTAACATTGCCCAAGCAGTTCTGGTTAACTGCTTGTGCAATGCCGCCCCCTGCAGATTCGCAGCCAATCGGCCGCTAGCAGGGGGTGTCAATCAGCCCGATCATATAGGATCGGGTGGATTGCAGACCGCAGCCTCAGAGGCGGCGGAGCAATTATAAAGCATCAGTCTTAAGACCGCTGCTTCATAACTGCTGTTTCCGGCAAGCCTGAGGGCTCACGCAGAAATAGAGACATCATGGGCAATTCGGCCCTTGATAAATTGGCCCCTAAGACTTCCCCAAAAGACCAGAGCTTTTTTAGCATTTTTGCCATCCCTTTAACTAGGCTCAGTAGTGCATTGCTGCTCTAGGGCTGACTTTAACTATGTATTTAGGGCCAGATCACAAATGGAGCGCAAAATATTGCTTTTGTGTAAGTGATATTTGCGCTCCACTTTGCAATACCAGCGCACGCAAATGTGCACTGGTATTACAAGTAAGGTGCAATGCGGACATGACTTCGCATTCACATTTCTGGGAAGCATTGCACTCACGAGAGTGCACTTCCATAGGCTCCAAGGGGAGCAGCCTCTTTCTCATGCAGTCAGACACAGCATGAGAACCTAACGCAGCAAAGGGGGTAAAACTCCCCTTTTAATGCTACCCACATATATTTCTGCTGCCGCCACCCAGAATAATTCAACTGGGGAGTCCTAGATTTTCCCAAATTAATAGATTTAAATCCAGGAACACAATTTAGCAAAATGATATACGTATGTATGAGGATATAGAAATGTATACAGGTGTATACGTATGTATAGAGGATATAGCAGGGTGTACAGGTGTATAAGAGGATATAGCAGGGTGTACAGGTGTATAAGAGGATATAGCAGGGTGTACAGGTGTATAAGAGGATATAGCTGGGTGTACAGGTGTATAAGAGGATATAGCAGGGTGTACAGGTGTATAAGAGGATATAGCAGGGTGTACAGGTGTATAAGAGGAAATAGCAGAGTTACAAGTGTGTAAGATGATATATCAGGGTGTACAGGTGTATAAGAGGATATAGCTGGGTGTACAGGTGTATAAGAGGATATAGCAGGGTGTACAGGTGTATAAGAGGATATAGCTGGGTGTACAGGTGTATAAGAGGAAATAGCAGGGTGTACAGGTGTATAAGAGGATATAGCAGGGTGTACAGGTGTATAAGAGGATATAGCAGGGTGTACAGGTGTATAAGAGGATATAGCAGGGTGTACAGGTGTATAAGAAGATATAGCAGGGTGTACAGGTGTATAAGAGGAAATAGCAGAGTTACAAGTGTGTAAGATTATATATCAAGGTGTACAAGTGTGTACAGTTGCAAAGCATTTTAAAAATATACATGCTGGTGATTCTTCACTTATTTCTTTCCAAGCAATTGACCATATCCCATGTCACAGCAGGGGAGGGGACAGAGAGTACAAATTAAGTTACAAGGAAGCCCAATGGATTTTTACATTGTGCCACCAGATATCTTTTAGGCATTAATATGGAGTCTGACGTAAATTTGTTTATATAAATATACAAGGTTCAGGATATTTATATATTGTTGTAGGGTATCCTTATGCACCTTCTCCCCTCTCCCTCCCTTCCCTGTTTCTATTCAGGTATTCATCTAATTGCAAGTAATGATATGTAATAATGTCTAACTTCTACACAAGTGTATTTTTCTTTCTGTTTGAAGATTTTAAGATGACATGATGGGGTTAATTATCTAAATGTTTAATTAAACAAATGTATCAAATTATTTTAGTTTGAGGAGTTGCTACAGACTTTTTACTGCTTCCGGTTTACCTGGCGTATTGACGAAGACGCTGTCTGGTATGCACCCTGGTGAATGAGGATTTGGATTCATCAGCACTTTTGGGATTTGTGCACACGCTGAAGAAGATGCTGCCATTGATTCCGTGGGGCTGGAAAGCGCCGTAGGTCTGTTTGTATTGTAAGATGATATAGCAGGGTGTACAGGTATAAAAGAGTATGCTCTAAAGTGTACAGGTGTATAAGAGGATATAACAGGGTGTACAGGTGTGTAACAGGATATAGCAGACTTTCAAGTGTGTAAAAGTATGTACAGGTTTATAAGAGGATATAGCAGGTTGTACAGATGTATAAGAGGATATAGCAGGGTGTGCAGGTGTATAAGAGGATGTAGCAGAGTGTAGAGGTGTATAAGAGGATATAGCACGGTGTGCAGGTGTATAAGAGGATATAGCAGCGTTACAAGTGTGTAAGATCATATAGCAGGGTGTACAGGTGTGTAAGAGTATGTTGTAAAGTGTACAGTTGTATAAGGATATAGCAGATCGTACATATGTATAAGAGGGTATAGAAGGGTGTACAGGTGTATAAGAGGATATCACAGGGTGTAAAGGTGTATAAGAGGATATAGCAGGATGTACAAGTGTATAAGAGGGTATAAAAGGGTGTACAGGTGTATAAGAGGGTATAGTAGAGCTACAAGTGTGCAAGATGATATAGCAGGGAGAACAGGTGTGTAAGAGTATGTTGAAAAGTGTACAGTTGTATAAGAGGATATAGCAGGGTGCACAGATGTATAAGAAGATATAGCAGGGTGTACAGATGTATAAGAGAATAAATCAGGGTGTCCAGATGTATAAGAGGATACAGCAGGGTGTACAGGTATGTAAGAGAATAAATCAGGGTGTACGGATGTATAAGAGGATACAGCAGGGTATACAGTTGTATAAGAGGATATAGCATGGTATACAGGCGTATAAGAAGATATAACATGGTGTACCAGTGTATAAAAGTATATAGCAGGGTGTACAGGTGTATTAGAAGTTGTAGCAAGGTGTATAAGAGGATATAGCAGGGCGTACATGTGTATAAGAGGATATAGCAGGTTATACAGGTGTATAGGTGTGTACAAGTGTGTAAAAGTATGTTGTAAAGTATACAGGTGTATAAGAGGATATAGAAGGGTGTACAGATGTATAAGAGGATATAGCAGGGTGTACAGATGTATAGGAGGATATAGCAGGGTGTGCAGGTGTATAAAAGGATATAGAGGTGTTACAAGTGTGTAAGATGATATAGCAGGGTGTACAGGTGTGTAAGAGTATGTTGTTGTCAGGGTGCCAGGAATCAGACTGAGACAAGAAGTGCAAAAATAATCACACCTTTATTAATAGCAAAAAATAATAAAAAGTCCACAAGTCAAATAACAAGCCAGGAGTCAAAACCAGAGCTGGTAGTCAGATGAGCCGAGTCAGGAGCCAAAGCGAATAGTCAGACGAGCTGGAATCAGGAACAAGGAAAACAGCAGAGTAAGGAACAAGCCAGGGATCATGAAGGACGTCAGGCAGCCAGGTAATACACAGGAACTCTCACAAACAGATCTGAGACAAGGCAAAGCATACTGAACAGAGGCCCCTAAAATAATAGGTGATGACATCACAATTTTGAGACTGCATCCTGTCTCACATGGATGATGCACACCAGTCTGGCCATAAAAGGAAGTGCAGGAAGTGAGCAGCATCCCCCACAATGCACCATAGTCAGGAAGAGAGGTGAGTAAAATGGCTGCCAGCAGCACATGGCAAACACAACAGGGAAAAACCCTGACAGTTGTAAAGTGTACAGTTGTATAAGAGGATATAGAATATGTGTATAAGAGGGTATAGAAGGGTGTACAGATGTATAAGAGGATATAACAGGTTGCACAGGTGTATAAGAGGATATAGCAGGATGTACAGTTGTATAAGAGGATCATCTAGCAGGGTGTACAGGTGTATGAGGATATAGCATGGTGTACAGGTGTATAAGAGGATATAACAGGGCGTACAGGTGTGTAAGAGGATATAGCAGGGTGTACAGGTGTATAAGAGGATATAACAGGGTATACCGGTGTATAAGAGTATATAGCAGGGTGTGCAGTTGTATAAGAGGATATAGCAGGGTGTACAGGTGTATGAGGATATAGCAGGGTGTACAGGTGTAAGAGGATATAGCAGAGTTACAAGTGTATAAGAGTATGTTGCAAAGTGTACAGATGTATAAGAGGATATAGCAAAGTGTACAGGTGTATAAGACAATATTACAGGGTGTACAGATGTATAAGAGGATTTAGCAGGGTGTACAGATGTATAAGATGATATAGCATGGTGTATAGATAATTTAGAGGATATAGCAGGGTGTGCAGGTGTATAAGAGGATATACCAGGGTGTACCAGTATATAAGAGGATATAGCAGGGTGTACAGGTGTATAAGAGGATATTGCAGGGTGTACAGATGTGTAACAGGATATAGCAGAGTTACAAGTGTGTAAAAGTATGTTGTAAAATGTACAGGTGTATAAGAAGATATATTAGGGTGTACAGATGTATAAGAGGATATATCAGGGTTTGTAGGCATATAAGAGTATATAGCAAGGTGTACAGGTGTATAGGAGGATATAGCAGGGTGTGCAGGTGTATAAAAGGATATAGCGGCATTATAAGTGTGTAAGATGATATAGTAGGGTGTACAGGTGTGTAAGAGTATGTTGTAAAGTGTACAGTTGTATAAGAGGATATAGCAGAGTGTACATGTGTATAAGAGGGTAAAGAAGGGTGTACAGGTGTATAAGAGGATATAGCAGGATGTGCAGGTGTATAAGAGAATAAATCAGGGTGTACAGATGTATAAGAGGATATAGCAGGGTGTAGAGGTGTATAAGAGGATATAACAGGGTGCACAGGTGTGTAAGAGGATAAAGCAGGGTGTACAGGTGTATGAGGATATAGCAGGGTGTACAGGTGTATAAGAGGATATAGCAGAGTGTACATGTGTATAAGAGGGTAAAGAAGGGTGTACAGGTGTATAAGAGGATATAGCAGGATGTGCAGGTGTATAAGATAATAAATCTGGGTGTACAGATATATAATAGGATATAGCAGAGTTACAAATGTGTAAGAGTATTTTGCAAAGTGTACAGATGTATAAGAGGATATAGCAAGGTGTTCAGGTGTATAAGAGGTTATAACAGGGTGTACAGATATATAAGAGGATTTAGCAGGGTGTACTGATGTATAAGAGGATATAGCAGGGTGTACAGATGAATAAGAGGATATTGCAGGTGTTATGTTCCACTATTCAATTCATAGGATGGACACATACGAGTGTAAATTGATAGTTTGTAGCTATTTGTTGCAGACTCCAATCACATTATATTCAGTGAGGAAGTTAACCACTTAAATAGAAAAGTTCTTATAGTTGTGTAGTTTTTCTCAGATTAATCACAAAAATAACAATTAGTTAACTTGTGTTATACAGATTAGGCAAAGGCTTGTATAAATAAAATGAGAGGAAATACAGGGAGTGCAGAATTATTAGGCAAATTAGTATTTTGACCACATCATCCTCTTTATGCATGTTGTCTTACTCCAAGCTGTATAGGCTCAAAAGCCTACTACCAATTAAGCATATTAGGTGATGTACATCTCTGTAATGAGAAGGGGTGTGGTCTAATGACATCAACACCCTATATCAGGTGTGCATAATTATTAGGCAACTTCCTTTCCTTTGGCAAAATGGGTCAAAAGAAGGACTTGACAGGCTCAGAAAAGTCAAAATAGTGAGATATCTTGCAGAGGGATGCAGCACTCTTAAAATTGCAAAGCTTCTGAAGCGTGATCATCGAACAATCAAGCGTTTCATTCAAAATAGTCAACAGGGTCGCAAGAAGCGTGTGGAAAAACCAAGGCGCAAAATAACTGCCCATGAACTGAGAAAAGTCAAGCGTGCAGCTACCAAGATGCCACTTGCCACCAGTTTGGCCATATTTCAGAGCTGCAACATCACTGGAGTGCCCAAAAGCACAAGGTGTGCAATACTCAGAGACATGGCCAAGGTAAGAAAGGCTGAAAGACGACCACCACTGAACAAGACACACAAGCTGAAACGTCAAGACTGGGCCAAGAAATATCTCAAGACTGATTTTTCTAAGGTTTTATGGACTGATGAAATGAGAGTGAGTCTTGATGGGCCAGATGGATGGGCCCGTGGCTGGATTGGTAAAGGGCAGAGAGCTCCAGTCCGACTCAGACGCCAGCAAGGTGGAGGTGGAGTACTGGTTTGGGCTGGTATCATCAAAGATGAGCTTCTGGGGCCTTTTCGGGTTGAGGATGGAGTAAAGCTCAACTCCCAGTCCTACTGCCAGTTTCTGGAAGACACCTTCTTCAAGCAGTGGTACAGGAAGAAGTCTGCATCCTTCAAGAAAAACATGATTTTCATGCAGGACAATGCTCCATCACACGCGTCCAAGTACTCCACAGCGTGGCTGGCAAGAAAGGGTATAAAAGAAGAAAATCTAATGACATGGCCTCCTTGTTCACCTGATCTGAACCCCATTGAGAACCTGTGGTCCATCATCAAATGTGAGATTTACAAGGAGGGAAAACAGTACACCTCTCTGAACAGTGTCTGGGAGGCTGTGGTTGCTGCTGCACGCAATGTTGATGGTGAACAGATCAAAACACTGACAGAATCCATGGATGGCAGGCTTTTGAGTGTCCTTGCAAAGAAAGGTGGCTATATTGGTCACTGATTTGTTTTTGTTTTGTTTTTGAATGTCAGAAATGTATATTTGTGAATGTTGAGATGTTATATTGGTTTCACTGGTAAAAATAAATAATTGAAATGGGTATATGTTTGTTTTTTGTTAAGTTGCCTAATAATTATGCACAGTAATAGTCACCTGCACACACAGATATCCCCCTAAAATAGCTATAACTAAAAACAAACTAAAAACTACTTCCAAAACTATTCAGCTTTGATATTAATGAGTTTTTTGGGTTCATTGAGAACATGGTTGTTGTTCAATAATAAAATTAATCCTCAAAAATACAACTTGCCTAATAATTCTGCACTCCCTGTAAGTCCACTTGATTTGATAAGGATAACTTTTAAATCACAATTTGTTATTATGAACAACAATTTTTTGTGTTGAAGGTCTGATAGTACATTTTAGGTAAGTGACTCTTTTATGACTTGAATCAGAAAAGGAACTGAATGATAGTGAGGATAAACACAGTCTCTATATAGAATAGGAGTAAGTGAGATTAATACTTGCGGTTCCTGATTTAGATGGTAAACGGTTAAGTGTTCAGATCACACTCACCTCCGGTACCGACTAGTAGCAAGATGTTACCTTCGTTCTTAATGGTAGTATTTAGATTTAGTCTTTAAGAGAGAGACCTGTGTGGCTTGTGTGAAGCTTCCTCTAGCACTCCTGAATCACAATGGAGACTGCACGAGTGAACGCTGAGCGGACAGCGTGTGACGTCACTCGGCAGTGTAAAAAAGAAAAACTGACAGGCAAACGGCAGTCCGATGTTGGAGGGAGAGATGACAGATTAGTAAGTCCAAAAGTAACGCTGTAGTTTGATGAGGTTGTCTAGTGAAGTTGATAGACAAGCAGGTATGAGTAGGTAATATTTGAGTGATGAGAAGGGAGAAAGATTAACTCTGCAATTGTAATCCAATCTGGAAAGGAGAACTGATAAGCTAACTGTCCCTATACACTCACAATAATCAAGCAAAGGACATGGTTGAAGGAGTGACCTTTATAGATGTTAACAGGAAGTGGTTCAGTTCTTAAAGAGACAGTGAACCATGACAGATCCCCCCGTCAAGACTCCCAGGAAGGGAGATCAAGGACCCGGTTTCGACGGGTTCTTGGCATGAAAAGAGGCTAAGAGACGGGGAGCATGTACATCATTCACCGAGACCCAGGAATCCTCCGAGTCATCATAACCTTTCCAATGAACTAAGTACTCCAGCTTCCGAGATCTGATCCTGGAATCCAAAATCTTTCCCACCTCATACTCATCCTGATCATCCATGAGCGATAAAGTCTCAGAGGAGGAAGGTGTGAGTGAGTCTGAGTCACCCTGGTATGGCTTCAACAAGGAGACGTGGAAAGATGGATGGATACGGAGGTCCTCCGGCAATTTTAGATGGACAGCATTATCGTTTATGATCCTTGAAATGGCAAACGGTCCTAAAAATTGAGAAGCCAACTTTTTACATGGTACTTTTAATTTAATGTTCTTAGTAGACAGCCATACCAAATCACCTTCTTTATAATCTGGAGGTTTCGTATGTTTCGTATCAAAATACTTCTTTTGAGTCAATTTTGCCTCTTGCAAATGATCATGAAGAATTTCAAGGTTCTCCTTGATATTAGAGGAGAAGGTGTGTGCAGCCGGTGAGTTGGATGGTGAACAGGGAGTAGGAAAGGACTTAGGGTGATACCCATAGGTGGCATAAAAGGGTGTTAGTTTGGTTGAGTTATTCACGGAGTTGTTATATGCGAACTCAGCCATGGGGAGCCATTCCGACCAGTCTTCCTGTTGAGTATTAATGTAGCATCTAAGATACTGTTCAAGAGTCTGATTGAGACGCTCCAATAACCCATTGGACTGAGGGTGGTAAGCTGTAGAGTAACGTGTTGAGACTTTTAGTTGTTGACACAAATTACGCCAAAATTGGGACGTAAATTGCGTTCCCCTGTCTGTCACAATGGATAACGGAAGTCCATGTAGTCTGACAATATTAGATAAGAAGACCCTAGCTGTAGTAATGGCATTCGAGACTTGTTTTAAAGGTATAAAGTGGGATAGTTTGGTTAGATGGTCAATCACCACTAAGATAGTAGTGTATCCATTTGAGGTTGGTAGATCAACAAAATCCATTCCTATGATACTCCAGGGTTTCGTAGGTATGGCTAGTGGGACGAGTAACCCGCAAGATTTACTATGTGATTTTTTCTTGATATTGCAAGTGGTACAGGAAGTTACATATTGATAATGTCTTTTTTCATTAAAGGCCACCAATATTGTCTTTTGATGAGTTCAGTAGTTCTGGTTATTCCTGGATGTCCAGCTAATGGAAGATTAACTCTGCAATTGTAATCCAATCTGGAAAGGAGAACTGATAAGCTAACTGTCCCTATACACTCACAATAATCAAGCAAAGAACATGGTTGAAGGAGTGACCTTTATAGATGTTAACAGGAAGTGGTTCAGTTCTTAAAGAGACAGTGAACCATGACAGATCCCCCCGTCAAGACTCCCAGGAAGGGAGATCAAGGACCCGGTTTCGACGGGTTCTTGGCATGAAAAGAGGCTAAGAGACGGGGAGCATGTACATCATTCACCGAGACCCAGGAATCCTCCGAGTCATCATAACCTTTCCAATGAACTAAGTACTCCAGCTTCCGAGATCTTATCCTGGAATCCAAAATCTTTCCCACCTCATACTCATCCTGATCATCCATGAGCGATAAAGTCTCAGAGGAGGAAGGTGTGAGTGAGTCTGAGTCACCCTGGTATGGCTTCAACAAGGAGACGTGGAAAGATGGATGGATACGGAGGTCCTCCGGCAATTTTAGATGGACAGCATTATCGTTTATGATCCTTGAAATGGCAAACGGTCCTACAAATTGAGAAGCCAACTTTTTACATGGTACTTTTAATTTAATGTTCTTAGTAGACAGCCATACCAAATCACCTTCTTTATAATCTGGAGGTTTCGTATGTTTCGTATCAAAATACTTCTTTTGAGTCAATTTCGCCTCTTGCAAATGATCATGAAGAATTTCAAGGTTTTTCTTGATATTAGAGGAGAAGGTGTGTGCAGCCGGTGAGTTGGATGGTGAACAGGGAGTAGGAAAGGACTTAGGGTGATACCCATAGGTGGCATAAAAGGGTGTTAGTTTGGTTGAGTTATTCACGGAGTTGTTATATGCGAACTCAGCCATGGGGAGCCATTCTGACCAGTCTTCCTGTTGAGTATTAATGTAGCATCTAAGATACTGTTCAAGAGTCTGATTGAGACGCTCCATTAACCCATTGGACTGAGGGTGGTAAGCTGTAGAGTAACGTGTTGAGACTTTTAGTTGTTGACACAAATTACACCAAAATTGGGACGTAAATTGCGTTCCCCTGTCTGTCACAATGGATGACGGAAGTCCATGTAGTCTGACAATATTAGATAAGAAGACCCTAGCTGTAGTAGTGGAATTCGGGACTTGTTTTAAAGGTATAAAGTGTGATAGTTTGGTTAGATGGTAAATCACCACTAAGATAGTATTGTATCCATTTGAGGTTGGTAGATCAACAAAATCCATTCCTATGTTACTCCAGGGTTTCGTAGGTATGGGTAGTGGGACGAGTAACCCGCAAGGTTTACTATGTGATTTTTTCTTGATATTACAAGTGGTGCAGGAAGTTACATATTGATAATGTCTTTTTTCATTAAAGGCCACCAATATTGTCTTTTGATGCGTTCAGTAGTTCTGGTTATTCCTGGATGTCCAGCTAATGGAGAATCGTGGTGAAGCGACAGTATCTGTTTCCGTAATGTTGGTGGAATATATATCAAGTTGTTATAAGTGCTCAAACCTGTTCCGGAATCCTTCTGACAGTATTCAGGTAGAGAGGAATCTGTCTGGAGAGCAGCTAAAATATCTGATTGAAGAGTGGTTAAGGCACATATGATCTTTGTGGATGGAATAATTAGGTTTTGTTCCTTATCATTTGATGTAGGTTCTGTGGTTCTAGATAAAGCATCCGCCTTAAAGTTTTTAAGACCTGGTCTGTAGGTTAGAATAAAATTAAATCTATCCAGATATAAGGCCCAATGGACCTGACGGGATGACAAAGTTTTACTTTTCTTTAAATATTGGAGATTCCTGTGATCAGTATAAATAGTGAAAGGCGTGGAGGTTCCTTCGAGAAGATGTCTCCAATTCTCCAAAGCTGCTTTCACTGCCAATAGTTCCTTATCTCCTATTGAATAGTTCTTTTCAGCAGGTGTCAATAACCTAGAGTAGAAGGCAATAGGATGTTGTGTTTTAGTTTCAGAATTGGTTTGGGTTAGGACAGCACTAATTCCCGTATTAGAAGCATCAACCTCCAATGTGAATGGGAGTGTTGGATTTGGTAATTGTAGAAATGTAGCAGAATTATATTTTTGTTTGAGTGATTGAAATGCAGCTTCTGCTTCTGAAGTCCAACTGAACTTTCCTTTACCAGTTAAACGAGTGAGTGGTTGTACAGTGGCTGAATAGTGGTCAATAAACTTTCTATAAAAATTGGAAAATCCGAGGAACCTTTGTAAGGATTTCACATTCGTAGGAGTAGGCCAGTTGAGTATGGATTAAATTTTTTCTGGATCCATTTGAATTCCGGTAGGTGAGATGATGTATCCAATTTAATAGTATCCTGGTGGAAATAACATTTTTCCATTTTAGCGTACAGGCGATGTTCTCTTAGTGTTGAGAGTACCCATCTTACATGTTTTTGATGTTCAGTTAAGTTTTTGGAATAGATGAGGATGTCGTCGAGATACACTATAACGCAGACATCCATGAGATCTTTAAATATCTCATTGATAAAAAATTGAAAAGTAGCCGGCGCATTGGTCAATCCGAATGGCATCACGTTATACTGGTATAACCCATACCGAGTTTTGAAAGCTGTTTTCCACTCGTCGCCAGATCTCATACGGATGAGGTTATAGGCGCCTTTCAGGTCTAACTTAGTGAAAATGGTAGCTCCAGTCAGATGTTCTAACAATTCTGGAATCAATGGGAGCGGATAACGATTTTTAACTGTTATTGCATTTACTGCACGATAATCGATAATAGGTCGGAGTGTTCCGTCTTTATTAGTTACAAAAAAATAGCGGATGCTATTGGAGATGATGAAGGAGATATGAAACCTTTCTTCAAATTTTCGTCTAGGTATTCCCGGAGATGTTGTAATTCTTTTTGAGAAAGTGGAAAAATGCGATTAGAAGGTAATGTTACACCTTCCTTGAAGTCTATAGGACAATCGAATGTTCGATGTGGTGGAAGGTTTTCTGCATTCTTTAAATTAAATACATCAGAGAAATCGCTGTATTGCTTCGGTAGTAATGGTTCAATATGATTTATTGCAACGTAAGGAAAACATGTTTCTGTACAATATGAGGAATTAAATGTAAGTGTACAAGACTCCCAATTTATAATAGGGTTGTGTCTTTGCAACCATGGAAAACCAAGTATGATTGGATGTAAGGAAGTGGGAATGATATCGTAAGTGATGAACTCTTTGTGACCATTGTTAGTTATAGTAAGTAGGGGGACAGTGTGGTGCGTGATGGAACCATTGAGATATTGGGACCCATCAATAACTCTCACAAAGACTGGGGTTGCTTTTTTCACACATGGAATTTTATTATTTGTAACAACTGATTGAACAATGAAATTGCCATAAGCTCCGGAATCAATTGTGGCCACTTCCTGGAACTATATTTGGTCCCACTGTAAAGACAGAATTAAAGTTAGTTGAGTAAGTTTCTTGTAACACGTAGATGAGTGGTTAGAATCTATCTTACCCTTTCTTGGTCGATTTAGGAGAGGACAAGTAGAAACATCATGCTCCTTGTTACCACAATACATACATAGATTTGCTTGTTTTCTTCGTAGTTTTTCTTCTGTTGAAAGTGGGCCCCTTATGGCCCCAATCTCCATAGGTATAGATGTAGGAGCCGGTTTCTCTGGATTGGGGGAGAAGTGTTTCCTAGTGTGGGAGTCTGGCTGGTATCTTTCGTGTCTTCTCTCTCTATATCTTCTGTCAATTGAGATGGATAACTTGATAAGCCCTTCTAGGGTGTCTGGCATCTCAACCCTAGATAGTTCATCCTTCAAGTATTCAGAAAGCCCCAAACGGAATTGGTTTTTTAGAGAAATGGAATTCCACTGTGAATCTGTACACCATAATTGGAACTCGGCAATATAATCCTCTACGGCTCTTTTCCCTTGTTTGAGGGAGCGTAGATTATTTTCTGCGGTCTGCTGTTTGTTTATGTCTTCATAAAGAATTGCCATAGCATGGAAAAATTTTTCGAAGGAATTGAGGATTGGATCATCGGATTCGAAGAATCTATTGGCCCATGCCCTTGGTTCTCCACTCAGGTACGAAATGGTGGTGCAGACTTTTATCTTGTCGTTACTATATGACCGGGGTTTCATGGCAAATAGTAGTAAGCATGAGTTTCTAAACTCACAAAATTTAGATCTATCCCCAGAGAAAGGAACTGGGGGGTTAACTTGTGGTTCTGGGTTTTCAGAAGCTTTGAGTGATATTAATTAATTTAATGCTCTTTTTAAAGCAGTATTTTCAGCTTGGACATCCCTTAATCCTTGAGCGAGGATGTCTACCTTTTGGTTCAAAGAAGTTATCTCATTACTCATGGCTACTGGATCCATGACGATGAAATGATTATTCTTTAGGCTTGATTATTCTGTTATGTTCCACTATTCAATTCATAGGATGGATACATACGAGTGTAAATTGATAGTTTGTAGCTATTTGTTGCAGACTCCAATCACATTAGATTCAGTGAGGAAGTTAACCACTTAAATAGCAAAGTTCTTATAGTTGTGTAGTTTTTCTCAGATTAATCACAAAAATAACAATTAGTTAACTTGTGTTATACAGATTAGGCAAAGGCTTGTATAAATAAAATGAGAGGAAATAAGTCCACTTGATTTGATAAGGATAACTTTTAAATCACAATTTGTTATTATGAAAAACAATTTTTTGTGTTGAAGGTCTGATAGTACATTTTAGGTAAGTGACTCTTTTATGACTTGAATCAGAAAAGGAACTGAATGATAGTGAGGATAAACACAGTCTCTATATAGAATAGGAGTGAGATTAATACTTGCGGGTCCTGATTTAGATGGTAAACGGTTAAGTGTTCAGATCACACTCACCTCCGGTACCGACTAGTAGCAAGATGTTACCTTCGTTCTTAACTGGTAGTATTTAGATTTAGTCTTTAAGAGAGAGACCTGTGTGGCTTGTGTGAAGCTTCCTCTAGCACTCCTGAATCACAATGGAGACTGCACGAGTGAACGCTGAGCGGACAGCGTGTGACGTCACTCGGCAGTGTAAAAAAGAAAAACTGACAGGCAAACGGCAGTCCGATGTTGGAGGGAGAGATGACAGATTAGTAAGTCCAAAAGTAACGCTGTAGTTTGATGAGGTTGTCTAGTGAAGTTGATAGACAAGCAGGTATGAGTAGGTAATATTTGAGTGATGAGAAGGCAGAAAGATTAACTCTGCAATTGTAATCCAATCTGGAAAGGAAAACTGATAAGCTAACTGTCCCTATACACTCACAATAATCAAGCAAAGAACATGGTTGAAGGAGTGACCTTTATAGATGTTAACAGGAAGTGGTTCAGTTCTTAAAGAGACAGTGAACCATGACAACAGGGTGTACAGGTGTTTAAGAGGATATAGCAGGGTGTACAGATGAATAAGAGGATATAGCAGGGTGTACAGGTGTATGAGGATATAACAGGGTGTACAGGTGTGTAAGAGGATATAGCAGAGTTACAAATGTGTAAGAGTATGTTGCAAAGTGTACAGATGTTTAAGAGGATATAGCAAGGTGTTCAGGTGTATAAGAGGTTATAACAGGGTGTACAGATGTATAAGAGGATTTAGCAGGGTGTACTGATGTATAAGAGGATATATCAGGGTGTACAGATGAATAAGAGGATATAGCAGGGTGTACAGGTGTTTAAGAGGATATACCAGAGTGTACTGGTATATAAGAGGATATAGCAGGGTGTACATGTGTATACAAATATATAGTAGGGTGTACAGGTGTATAAGAGGATATTGCATGGTGTAGAGGTGTATAAAAGGATATAACAGGATGTACAGGTGTGTAAGAGGATATAGCAGAGTTACAAGTGTGTAAGAGTATGTTGCAAAGTGTACAGAGGATATAACAAGGTGTACCTGGTGTATAAGAGGATATAGCAGGATGTACAAGTGTATAAGAGGATTTAACAGGGTATACAGGTGTACAAGAGTATATAGAAGGGTGTACAGTTGTATAAGAGGATATAGCAGGGTGTACAGGTTATGAGGATATAGCAGGGTGTACAGGTGTATAAAAGGATATACAGTAACATGGTGTACAAGTCTGTGAGATGATAATGCAGAGTTACAAGTGTGTAAGAGTGTGTTGCAAAGTGTACTGATGTATAAGAAGATATAACAAGATGTACAGGTGTATAAGATGATTTAGCAGGGTATACAGGTGTATGAGTATATAGCAGGGTGAACAGTTGTATACGAGGATATAGCAGGGTGTGCATGTATATAAGAGGATATGGCAGGGTGTACAGGTGTATAAGAAGATTTAAAAGGGTGTACCGGTGTATACGAGTATAGAGCAGGGTGTAAATGTGTATAAGAGGATATAGAAGGGTGTACAGGTGTATAAGAGGATTCAGCAGGGTGTACAGGTGTGTGAGAGGATATAGCAGAGTAACAAGTGTATAAGAGTGTGTTGTAAAGTGTACAGTTGTATAAGAGGATGGTAACATATGATGCCTGCTATAACTGTCCCTTTAGCATTGCCTTCCCTGCTTCTGTCAAACATGCTGTTTGGGGCATAGTCGGCATTCATTCTACTGCTGGAACTTACCTGTTTAATTAATTATTCATGCACCTGTTTCTCTCAGCCTCTATTTCAGCCATGTTAGGCCTATAGTGCTTTCCACTAGCTTTGAAGTTTGTTCCAGATTTACAGATTCCTGTGTTTGTTCCAGCATGGACTTTCCTAGAGATATTCAAATTACAGCCTTACCCGTCAGCTAAAGCCTGAATTCTACTAAATCACATGTATCCATATATTTCCTGCATTGTTTCTTGGACACTGCTACTTTGCAAACTCTGAACTCAATCTAAATTACAAGTTTGTAATTTGCTATAATCATTCTCTGATTGCTACAACTGAATCTTTCTCTGCACCTTATAACTATTCACTGCTACAAGGTGCCATTGCTTAAATATCCTCCTGTAAATGTATATATTCATAACTCTGTATTTATGTGTTCAGTTAAACTGCTTTCCTGTGATTCTCCATTACTTGCCACAATATTATTTAATGCTTTAACTTGCAACTTGCCTATCACCTGTGCTGCTTTGCTTATTACTCTGGCACACAGTTCTAATTAATATTATGTACCCTGCAGCAACTCCTTGCATCTATGAATCACAATCTCCTATCTGTTTTCTTTGAAGTCTGAATATCTTTCATTGTTATGTTTTGCACTTCATGAATTCTGCAGCAACTCCTAGTAACTATGAATCACAGTATCTGTTTCCTTTTGAAGCCAGAACATATTGCATACATATGTTTACACTTCATGAACTATCCCCGGGTCAGGGGTTGGTGTATCAAATTCCCTACCACTGCCCTGAGGGTCTGTCTCCTGAGCGGTTATACACAGGAAAGTGACCAGGATATAACAGGCTGTACAGGTGTATAAAAGTATATAGTAAGGTGTACAGGTGTATGAGAGGATATAGCAGGGTGTACTGATGTATTCGAGGATATAACAGGTTATACAGGTGTGTAAGAGGATATAGCAGAGTTACATGTGTTTAAGAGTGTGTTGTAATGTGTACAGTTGTATAAGAGGATATAGCATGGTGTACAGGTGTATAAAAGTATATAGTAGGTTGTACAGGTGTATCATAGGATATAGTAGGGTGTACAGGTGTGTAAGATATATATATATATAGTAGTTAGGGTGTATGCATTTATCAAATGATATAGCAGGGTAAAGAGGTGTTAGAGTATATTATGAGGATATAGCAGAGTATACAGGTATATAAGAGCTATTTATTGTTTTATGTACAAGACTTATTCTTTTATGTATGGTATGAGATATATATATATATATATATATATATATATATATGTGTGTGTGTGTGTGTATACATATATATGCCAAAACTATGTGGACACTTTCCATAAGATTTTGGAGTGTGTCTGTGGGAATTTGCCAATATTCAGGCAAAAGAGCATTTGTGAGTTCCTCCACATTAGACTCATCAAACAATGTATTCATGGACTTCACTTTTTGCACAGGGGCTCAGTTATGCTGGAACAGGAAAGAGCCTTCACCAAACTGCCACAAAGTTAGAAGCACCCAAGTTGCTAAAATGTCTTTGTATCCTGTAGCATTAAGATGGCCCTTCACTGGAACCAAGGGTCCCAGCTCAAACCTTGCAAAACAGCCCCAGACTAGTATTTGTCCTCCACCAAACTTTACATTAGGCACTTTGGATTCTGGTAGGTGGTGTTCTTCTGGCATCCACCACACCCACATTTTTACCTCAGACTGCTAGATAGGGAATCACAGTCCTGGAAGACACAAACAGAGGGGCTTAATGGTATAGCACAGCAAAAACAAACAATTGATGAAATATCACTACAAGGGCAAACTCACAATTGTGCAGGCACATATAGTGCTATCATGACATATGCAATATATTTTATTCCCCATTTTAAAAGGATTTTTTATTTATTTTTAACTTAATTTGTGTTGCATCTATTACTTCCTGACACAACTCCACAAGAGGGCTGTGTTCTCTACAGGAAGGAAAAAGAACATCTTTTCCTTTGAAGTGATGCTAGGAGACATCTGATCTTGCAGTCGTTAGCATTAACTGATTCAACATATTTGCTTTTACTAAAGGAGCACTGTCTCCTATCCCTTTAAGTATTACATTGTAAAAGATTTGAACACCAAATTGTGTATAGTTTGGCAGTCCATGGACGCTTCTTGACAGCTCACACCTGTATGCATCTTTGCTAATTACAGTTAGGGACTGATAAAGTTAGCTTCTGCAGTGATTAATCACTGTATAGCATGCTGCAGGGTTATTGTTCTTGGTCCTGCAGAAAAAACTCTTGTTTGGGGCAATGGAAAAAAATGCAATTATAGAAAATGGGCCAAGTATATAGTAAAAGAGCATTTTATTTTAATTCAGATTTTAATTTATGTGAACATTTTTGCAACATGGCTTAACTAAAAACTTGCTATCTTGACTCACATTAGTAGGTATTTTCCCAAATATAGGGCTCCTTTATCAATTTGGGTGTACAGTTTTTTTTTTTAGTTTTGAACCCTTTCCCGTTTTCTTCAATTACACAACTAAAGAAGACCAGAGTTGGGTATATGTAGCTCCTCTAGATTTTAGTAAATCATCTGAGACACTCCCACATAATAAGACTCATACATTAAGGGACATTATGGTCAAAATTGAAATGCACATAGATGAATTACATCTTTGGATAGAGACATATTTGCAATATACATGTATTGGCAAAAATGCTTCTAGTAAAAGTTATTACTGTTGTAGTGTTAACATTTTTCTCTGCACGTGCATGTGAAGCATAGCTAGATATTCTCAGTGCACCAGCATTTTACATACAAGCGTTTTTGCTCCACTGACTACTAAGGGGGAATGCGTTAACACGCGCACAGTATTAGAAGTTAGGCTTTTTGCTCGCATTGGGTTAACATGCGAGCGAAAACATTTTACTTTCAACTAATAAGAGCATGTGCAAGAGTTCGCAGTGTATACATATATGAGCCTGTGATTCGCTAATTGCTATCACATGAGAAATGGATGATTTTTTAAAAGATCAACTGTTCATTCAAAATTCAGAGTAAGTGTTATTGCATTGTCTTTTTAATATACATTTGCTAATTAAATCTACTGTATTCAATAGTGCTTTAAGATAATAAAAATGTGTTGGATGGATGACTTCCGATGGGCGGGTCTACTGGGTGGAAGCTAACAGCAAGAGCTCCATGAAATTAAAGCATATTAGTGACTTTTTAAGTGCTGTATATCAGCCACCCAGCTACCCACGCAACTTGTCTTGCTCCGAGAACTGGCCTTGGTCATCGGCAGCCAACTTTTGCACTGTGAGGGGCAAGCCATCAGCCCTAGCTCCCGACTGTATCGACCGCATCATTGAACCCACGTGGATCGCCGTATTTGCGCAACATTGCAACGAGCCCCGTCTCCCTCAGGTTATCGCACCTACTGAGACAGTGCAAACTTCAGGAAGGGGGTTTGGAGTCACTCTCAGAGTCTAGTCTGAGGCTGATCTGGTGCAGATCACATCAGCGCCGCAGGGCCCAAATCTGGAGTGCGGCCCATAAATCCTAACTGCAGCTGCACAACAGTGGCAAGTGTGTGGTGCCTCTGCAAACACCTCAGTGACCTGGTGGGGACGTCAAGGTAGGTAATCGTTGTGCCTGTGAGTTTTAAACAATACGCAACTTGATAAAGGCACTGTACTGTTTAACCTTATCTGTTCCTTTTGTGACTTCACTGGTTATTCTGACTGCCCACGCCATCATAGACTGTATTGTGGCCTAGGGTCATTTAGCCCTCATCTCATTTAGTCGGTCTCTGCAGCACTGGAGGTCTAAAGTATAGGTTCAGCTTAAACTACAGCAAGCAGTGGTAGATTGACCGTCAGAGATAAGAGGGGCCTGAACTCACATTATACATTACAACCTTAAACTTATGAGCACTGGGGATTGGAGGGCTCTAGCGCCTGGGTACAAACTGCCTCTGGGACAAGGCCTAACACCCCATACTCTCTAAAGGCCACTCAATGATGAAAAGAGCACTTCTAACTGTTGTACTGGGCGGCTACCTCTCCCACTGTTATAGCAGCTTCTATCTTTTTATCGGCATAGTTCATTCTCATGAGAGTGGACCAATATTTTCATAAAATCTCACCCACCCACACTGATACAATGAGCCATAAATCAAAAACTGCTGACAAAAAGACACGTCCGTTGGAGGACTCACACGTAGACGCACCTCAACACCCCGACCAACAGGCCTCACAGCCTGGAGATCACTCAGCCCTAATGCAGGAACTGAAATCCTTCTTCCTACCTAAAATTGACTCCCTGCAAGAGGGAGTGGACAACCTAACAAGCGAGGTGAGACAGTTCTCTACGCGCGTTTCGGCGGCTGAGGGCCGTATTTAGTAAGTTGCTGATATTTCACTCAAGCAGATTGTGAAGCAGATCCAATATCTTCTTGACCGTGTTGAAGATTTAGAGAATAGGAGCTGTCGCAACAACCTGCGCATAGTGAGGGTGCCTGAATCAATCAGAGGTAAAGCACTTATGGAATTCATTGCTGTCACTTTTCCAAAACTACTAGGCATAACCTCTGACCATCTCCCAATTGATGTGGAAAGAGCCCACATGGTGGGCCCGGACATACTGCCAAACAATAGAATTTAACCTAGGCAGGTGATCTTTAAGTGCTTGAACTTTAAAGAAAAAATTCTCCTCCTCCAAGCATATAGAGCACAAAAAGAAGTTGAATATGATTCCAACCATCTTTTGTTGTTTCAAGACTACTCAATGGAGGTTACTAAGAGGAAAGATTTTGCTCCAATCTGCTCGAAACTACATGAACAGGGTTGGCAGGTGGCCCTATTTTTTTTAAATTATTTTTAATTTATTTATTTATTTATAACCAACAAGTGGTATTGTAGGAAAAAGAAAAAAGACAACGTAACAACAAAAACACCATGCAGGGTGTAGTAACATGAAATACAATTGGTAGAATTGTGAGATACCACAGCATACATCAATGCACATTACCAAGTACTATATCAGTTTATAATGAGCATATTTGTATTCGAGTCTATACAACACTTTTATCATTTGCATTAAATACTCTTATACAAAATAAATGTCTTATTAATACCACAATGTTGGGATTTTTTATCATTGTTTGAAATCACTCTTAACCAGCCTACAAAAAAACAAACCAGAAAAGAAACAAGACAAGACAAGACAGGGGAAGAAAAAAAAAGAAAAAAAAAAGGAGTGGATGAACAAGATAAACTAAGTGCCGCGGAGCTCCCTTCCTCAGTCCCACCTGCTGTTACCGCCACCTATAGCTCTATCCGAGCACTATCCAATCAGCAGGAAAGTCTCCTAATAAGACCAAATCCATGAAACTTTCTGAGCTCAAGAAGGGAAAAAGAATAGCTTTTTGGGTACAAATTGGGTATGATTTAATTATGGGCAGCCAACCAAGTAAGAATTGTTTATTTTTTTTCTCTTTCAAGAACCTAGTATGATAAGATTAAAAAATAATCTGATTTTTGGATTTCTTGGAGGACAAATTTAAATGAGGGGGCCCGCTTTGCCTTCCAGTTTTTAGCTATTAAATGTCTTACTAATAGGATTATAATATTTAGTATAGTCAGGCCTAGAGGATAGACTAGGATCTGGGTATTTAACAAGAATATATTCTCTGGCTCTAAGGCAATATTTAATTGATAGTGCTTATTGAACCAAAAAGCCACCTTCTTCCAAAGCTGTAATATCTTTGGACAATACCAATACATATGCACCAGATCTGCTGCCACCGATGAACAACGTGGGCACACAATACTTAGCTGGGGAGAAAATCTTGAGAGCCTAGCCGGAGTTAGAGAAAAAATATTTATAAGTTTAAAATGGGCTTCCCTCCAACTCATCGGAATTTGATATTTACTTATCATAGTACAGCTTGCTGTGATTTTATCTGTGTTTATATCTGCCAAATAAGGTATCCAAGACTCATTGGTCTTATTCAATAAGAATAAACTTTGTTTGACAAGCATTATATCATACATCAAAGATATGGATGTATTCCCAGCTCTGAAGATTTTCATTCAACTCTTAACCTCGGCCCACTCTCCTTCCCTGCTGACATCCCAATTCCATTCCTGTATATAGTGTCTTATTTGTAAATATGCATAAAAATTATTACTATGAAGACCAAATTTATGCCTAAGATTCTCAAACGTCAATAAATACCCCTCAGCTGAGAAAAGCTGTTGAATAACTATGAGACCCTTTTCAGCCCAGGTCTGAAATACTAACTGGTGTATCCCTGGAGAAAAAATTACGTTACCCCTTATTGGCAAAAACTCTGAAAAAGAAAAGTCCATTTCTAGTATAGTACACAAATTCTGCCAACCTATTACTACATTCTTTAATGACACAAGACCAGTAATATTTACTGGAAGTTTCTTGACTGGACAATGTAAGATAGCTTTTAAAGAAAAAGGGTATGATGAACCACCAGGGTTCTTCATAATTCAACAAAAAATAGAGTATTTATACAAAATGTCTAGTTCAGTAGCGGATTTAATGGCAACTAAAGACACATTCATAGAAATATGGGAACCTTGGATAATGTACACAGAAGCAAAACACAGAGAGCAAGCCAACACCATCACAACTGTCAGGCCCCATATCAATCCTGGTGTACAAGCTAAATAGCCAAAGACAAACTAATAGTATACCAACACAGACCATATCAGGAGAGTTACTGATTTAGGAGAGATGTTGAAGTTTTGAATGTACAAGTCAACTATTCTTACTTTATATCTATTTGTTGTCCTTTTATATCTGATAATAATTCATACAAAGTTTTCAGGAAAACAAGAATGGACCACAGACTTTACTATTTACATTTATTATTTTTAATTTTAGTTTTTTTTGCATTGTATAATTTATCTTTCTGTTATGATGTGCAAATTATGCAAGCACAATATGTTATATGTTACATATGATAATAAAAGCAATTTCTGAAAAAAAAAAGAAAAAGGGTATGACAGATGGCTTTCCAGATCAATGGTAGAAAAAATGTTAGCATCCGACAACCAATCGACAGCGATCCTTGCCAACATAGTAATATTATATAAATAAATATTAGGTAAGGCCAGCCCTGCCATTCTACAGGGTTGCATCAATTTTTCCAATGAAATGCGTGGTTTCTTATTTTTCCAGATAAATTTTGAAAAAGACTTATAGATAGCTCTAATATCACCTTTAGGGATCAAAAGAGGAAGATTTTGAAGAAGATATAACAAGCGTGGAAAAACAATTGTTTTAATTACATTCACCCTTGCCGTTATCGAAAGCGGGAGCTGCACCCACACTTCCAGGTCAGATTTAATTTTCTCAATAAGAGGGGCAAAATTAATATTATAACAAGTTTTAGGGTTAGAATTAAGAAATATACCCAAATACTTCAATGTAACTACTTCTTTAAAAGGTAGCTTTTGTCGACTATACCCTGACCTTTTTATCCACATCAGTTCACTCTTTACACATTTTATAACCTGAGAAAGAGCTATATGTCTCCAGGCATGTTAGAACAATTGGGATTTCTTGAGATGTATTCTCCACACATATCAACAGATCATCTGCATATAAAAGAGTTTTAAGATTGTGCACCCCCAGACCAATCCCCTTGATAGAGTTTCGAAGCCAGATTGCCAGTGGTTCAATAGCCATATTAAAAAGTAGGGGAGATAGTGGACACCCCTGTCTAGTCCCCCTACCGAGATTAATCTGAGGAGAAAGAGCCCCATTAATTAACAGATATGTTATTGGGTGTTTATATAAATTCTGAATAAATTGAGAAAACTGATCTTTAAATCCCAATTCTACTAGTACTCTAAAAAGATGTTACCAGACAATAGAGTCAAAAGCTTTCTCAGCCTCCAATGTAATAATAGCTGAATCAACTCTACTATAACTCGGATTTTTCTCAGAATTCCACACAAAATCCAGGTAATTGATTACCTTCCGGATGTTCTTAGATGAATTTCTTGTCTTCATAAAACCTACCTGATCTGTATGTATGAGCTTATCAAGACATTTAGACAATCTCTCTGAAATAATCGCCGCCTGGATTTTATAATCAGCATTCAATACTGATATTGGTCTATAAGAAGCCAGTTCCTCACTATGTTTATCTTTTTTCAAAATCAATGAAATATTTGCTGCTGAGAAAAATCTAGACGGAATCATATTCATACTATAATAACTATTAAACAATTTTTCTAGTGTATATTTAATATCATCCGCTAATATTTTCAAAAATTCTGCCGGAAGACCGTCAGGGCCCGCTGCTTTATTTAATTTAGCCTTATCTATGCCCTTGAGAATCTCATCAACTGTAATTGGACTATTTAATGCCACCAATTCTGTTTCAGATACCTTCGGCATCTCAATGTCTGCCCAAAAGTTTTCCTGATTTATCACATTAATATCTGGGGTTAAATAGAGCTCCTGATAATAATTATAAAATGCTTTACTGATACCTTCCATCTCTGTATATCTATGCTTTTCATCACGAATATCAAGAATAAAGTTCTTTCTCTTTCTATTTTGTACCAGTCTTGCAAGATATTCCGCTGAGGTACCATGAATGCCACTATAAAGAAGACTAGTCTTTAACTCTTCTTCTTGCAATTTATTTTTCAAGAAGATATCTCGCTCTTGCCTAGCTTTAATATAATTATCAAACTTTCTGTAAGTATTTCTTGCCTGATTAGAAAGTTGTACTTCCCGGGCATTCTTTTTTTCCCTTTTTATACAGAGATATGCCTTGATTTCCCCACGCAGGAAGGCTTTCGAAGCTTCCCAAAATATCTCTATTTTATCATAATAGGCCCTATTATGATCAGAAATTCAGAATATTATTTCCACTTCTGTCTTAACCACTGTGTAAAAGGTTTTATGGACTTTAGATTCACATGTATATCTGCGAGAATCCGGGTTCTTTATTCTCCAAATATCTACTACCTTTAACTTATGGCAAAATCTCTTAAAATATTTAGCTTGTTTATTATATTCTACAGCATTTCTTGATCCATGTCTCTCCAATTCAGGACATAGAGACATGTTAAAGTCTCCTCAATAATCAAATTTTGATTAATATGAGGAAACAGTTTAGTCCTCATTTTTCCCCAAAATCCAATAGAGAGCCTATTGGGGCCATAGATATTGCACAGTACTAGTCTTGTGTCATTAATTTGAATGTGTACTAAAATATATCTTGCATTCTCATCTCTTTCTATATTCACCACTTTATATGAGAGATTTTTATTAAAAAGTATAGCTACCCCATTTTTCCTAACCGTACAGGGGGTGGCTACCACCTCCCCCACCCATTTAGATTTAAGTTTTGGGATCTCTTTATCTTTAAGGTGTATTTCCTGTAAAAACACTATACTCGGGTCTAATTTACAGAGTCTTTTGATTATTAGTTTACGCTTAATAGGGGATGTCACCCCTCCCACATTCCAAGATAAAATCTTCATATTACCTACAGATATCATCTCAAGACAAACTTTATCAATATTCCCAGATCCCTGCCATGCAGGTCACCCCGCCCCAGATGAGAAATATATTGAGAGATAAAATAGAGAAAAAACGGCAACTGAGGAAGGAAGCCCACAGCGAAGCGGGAAGGAAGAAGGAAGAAGAGAGAGGGAAAAAACAAAAAAAAACAAATCCATCACAACATCCAAAACATAAAACATTAAAAAAAAAGTATTAATCCTCACTAGTAGAGACATCCTTACTAGCAGAGGCATCCTTATAACATTTCCTAGGGAGGAAACCCCAGAACACTTCAAGACATATACCATACTTTGCAACTCTTCTGAAGAAAGCATAAAAAAAACAAAATTCGGGCCCCTAGCACTGTTTCAAATTAATAAAATTCTTCACCTCTGAGACCTCTGCGAAGGTCAGCCTACTGTCCCCGTCCTCTACTATAATCTTGGCCGGATAAATCATCCAGGCACGTAGTCCAGGCTTAATAAGTTGGGAACAGAACGGTGACATCAGATTCCTCCTCGCCGCTGTCTCAGAGGAGAAATCTTGGAACAATAAGATCTTATGATTCCCTATCATAAACGGGGCACTTTTCCTAAACATTTTGAAGTTTTCCACTTTATCTTGGAACTTTAAGAGTTTAAAAATAACCATTCTATCTTTTGTCCTACCATTTCCAGGGGAATTTCTTGGGCCCACTCTATGGGCTCTTTCTATGGATAGAGGTATTTGCTGGGGGGGGAACCCTAACGCTTTGGGCAATATAACAGTTGTAAATTGCATGAAATCCTCAAATTCGGGGGACTCGGGCAGGCCTACAATTCGGATGTTATTACACCTTGAGCGATCCTCTAGATCCTGGTTTCTCAACAGCCGGGCCATGGCCCAGTACCGGGCCATGATAGCCCTGCTGGTGGGCCCTGACCTGTCATGGCTCCACTGCACACTCTTACCCCACTGCACACAAGGGGCAGACTGAGACCAATCAAGGCCCCAGGAAAACTGTCTCACACTGACCCAAATGTATTAAAATTTATGCAAATGAACATGGTAGCCTCCCTGCCCTAACCCCAGCAGGTCCATCAACCTCCAGAGCCAGGACCCCCAACATTTAGGGCCAAAGAAAGGGCCCCCAACCTCCAGGGCCAGACCTCACACTCCATGTCCCTCACAGCGACAGACCCTCGGCAGAACCCCCACACTCCAGGGCCCCCACTAAACCCACATTGAACTGCTTAGTTACTGATAGGGCAAATCCCTGCTGCTTACTATATATATATATATATATATATATATATATAAATAAAACTACCGGGCTCTGGACATGTCCAGCTAAAATTTACCGGGCCTTGAGGTCACTTTGGTTGAGAACCACTGCTCTAGATCCTCAAGGTGTAATTGTAAAGAATTAATTTTAGTATCTTGACTAGAGATAGTCTCCTCTTGTATATGGACTCTGTCTTCTAGTGTAGAAATTCTGTCCTCTGCCTCCTGCATTCGGGAGGCAAATTGTCTCACCTCCGCAGATAATAGACTCAAGTCGGCGGAAATAGTCCCCAACTCTTTTTTAATGCTCTCAAATTGGGGGGTAAAAATATCGGCAAGTTGGGCAACCAAAGTATGAGTTTCAACAGAGATATTATCAGGCATATTTTCTACACTGGCATCTGCCAGCTTAGCTTTTTCATCCTTTTTAACAGGCATTCTAGGTGAACTAACCTTTCCTTGTGTCACAAATTTTTCCATGTGTCTGTAATACAGTGAATTAGTATTATTTTAGTAAATGTATTTAAGATAGAGAGAAAGGGAAAAAAAAAGTGAGGGAAGAGTGTAATAAAGGAACACGGCGGTCCTGCCAGAAAACCTTGAATGTTTAAGGAAGTGTAAAAAAAAACCAAAAAAAACAAAAACAAATTAAAATGAGAAAACGTGAAAATCCGGTATCACAACCAGAGATACTTAAGTGAAATAAAACAACAAGTGAAATTATTAAGCACAGCAAACCAAGTGATATTAAAGCCTGATACCCAGGGCACTCTCTAAAGCTATCTTTTACCTGAACTCAGTTACCAACCAGTATTAAAGATAGTTACTGCTCTTTCCCTTTGAGACCCTTGCTGCAAACTCTTGCATAGTGGGGCGTTTTTACAATTTATTCAACACAGCACATCCCACTCATAAACCTATCCAAACTCGACCCCCTCACTGATGCTGTCTAATAATACAGGCAATCTAGACTTCCTAATATTGCTTCAACTACTTTTCAGCCTATATATACATTTAATTAAATCACTATCGCCTAGATTCAGAGTTTTGTCGGTAACGACCCGCGTAGCTAACGCTGGCTTTTTTTCTCCCGCACCTTTTAAATACCGCTGGTATTTAGAGTTCACAGAATGGCTGCGTTAGTCTCCAAAAAAGGAGCGTAGAGCATAATTTACCGCCACTGCAACTCTAAATACCAGCTGTGCTTACGGACGCGGCCAGCTTCAAAAACGTGCTCGTGCACGATTCCCCCATAGAAAACAATGGGGCATTTTGAGCTGAAAAAAAACCAAACACCTGCAAAAAAGCAGCGTTCAGCTCCTAACGCAGCCCCATTGTTTCCTATGGAGAAACACTTCCTATGTCTGCACCTAACACCCTAACATGTACCCGGAGTCTAAACACCCCTAACCTTACACTTATTAACCCCTAATCTGCCGCCCCCGCTATCGCTGACACCTGCATATTTTTTTTTAACCCCTAATCTGCCGCTCCGTACACCGCCGCAACCTACATTATACCTATGTACCCCTAATCTGCTGCCCCTAACACCACCGACCCCTATATTATATTTATTAACCCCTAATCTGCCCCCCACAACATCGCCGCCAGCTACCTACAATTATTAACCCCTAATCTGCCGACCGGACCTCACCGCTACTCTAATAAATGTATTAACCCCTAAAGCTAAGTCTAACCCTAACACTAACACCCCCCTAAGTTAAATATAATTTAAATCTAACAAAATAAATTAACTCTTATTAAATAAATTAATCCTATTTAAAGCTAAATACTTACCTGTAAAATAAATCCTAATATAGCTACAATATAAATTATAATTATATTGTAGCTATTTTAGGATTTATATTTATTTTACAGGCAACTTTGTAATTATTTTAACTAGGTACAATAGCTATTAAATAGTTAATAACTATTTAATAGTTACCTAGTTAAAAGAAATACAAAATTACCTGTAAAATAAATCCTAACCTAAGTTACAATTAAACCTAACACTACACTATGAATAAATTAATTAAATACAATACCTACAAATAAATACAATTAAATAAACTAACTAAAGTACAAAAAATAAAAAAGAACTAAGTTACAAAAAATAAAAAAATATTTACAAACATTAGAAAAATATTACAACAATTTTAAACTAATTACACCTACTCTAAGCCCCCTAATAAAATAACAAAGACCCCCAAAATAAAAAAATGCCCTACCCTATTCTAAAATTAAAATAGAAAAGTTCTTTTACCTTACCAGCCCTGAAAAGGGCCTTTTGCGGGGCATGCCCCAAAGAATTCAGCTCTTTTGCCTGTAAAAAAAAAACATACAATACCCCCCCAACATTACAACCCACCACCCACATACCCCTAATCTAACCCAAACCCCCCTTAAATAAACCTAACACTAAGCCCCTGAAGATCTCCCTACCTTGTCTTCACCACACCGGGTTCACCGATCGGTCCTGAAGAGCCTCCGAAGTCTTCATCCAAGCCCAAGCGGGGGACTGAAGATGTCCATGATCCGGCTGAAGTCTTGATCCAAGTGGGAGCTGAAGAGGTCCATGATCCGACTGAAGTCTTCATCCAAGCGGGAGCTAAAGAGGTCCATGATCCGGCTGAAGTCTTCTATCAAGCGGCATCTTCAATCTTCTTCCGGATCCTTTAAGGGACGTCATCCAAGATTCTATCAGCCAATCGGAATTAAGGTAGGAAAATTCTGATTGGCTGATGGAATCAGCCAATCAGATTCAAGTTCAATCCGATTGGCTGATCCAATCAGCCAATCAGATTGAGCTTGCATTCTATTCTGAAGGTTAGACTTAGCTTTAGGGGTTAATAAATGTATTAGAGTAGCGGTGAGGTCCGGTCGCCAGATTAGGGGTTAATACTTGAAGTTAGGTGTCGGCGATGTTAGGGAGGGCAGATTAGGGGTTAATACTATTTATTATAGGGTTATTGAGGTGGGAGTGAGGCGGATTAGGGGTTAATACTTGAAGTTAGGTGTCGGCGATGTTAGGGAGGGCAGATTAGGGGTTAATACTATTTATTATAGGGTTATTGAGGCGGGAGTGAGGCGGATTAGGGGTTAATACATTTATTATAGTAGCGGTGAGGTCCAGTTGGCAGATTAGGGGTTAATAATTGTAGGTAGGTGGAGGCGACGTTAGGGGCGGCAGATTAGGGGTTAATAAATATAATATAGGGGTCGGCTGTGTTAGGGGCAGCAGATTAGAGGTTCATAGGGATAACGTAGGTTGCGGCGGTGTACGGAGCGGCAGATTAGGGGTTAAAAAAATTTAATAGAGTGGCGGCGATGTGGGGGGGGCCTCGGTTTAGGGGTGCATAGGTAGTTTATGGGTGTTAGTGTACGTTAGAGCACAGTAGTTAATAGCTTTATAAACCGGCGTTAGCCCAAAAAGCTCTTAACTACTGACTTTTTTCTGCGGCTGGAGTTTTGTTGTTAGATTTCTAACGCTCACTTCAGCCACGACTCTAAATACCAGCGTTAGAAAGATCCCATTGAAAAGATAGGATACGCAAATGGCGTAGGGGGATCTGCGGTATGGAAAAGTTGCGGCTGCAAAGTGAGCGTTAGACCCTTTCCTGACTGACTCTAAATACCAGCGGTAGCCCAAAACCAGCGTTAGGAGCCTCTAACGCTGGTTTTGACGGCTAACGCCAAACTCTAAATCTAGCCGAAAGTAAGGTCATTATTTGCCAATACAACCCCATTTGAACAGAAACATTTTTTAAGAAAAAAAATTAAGCTACCCAAGATATACCTGTAGGGCACAAATAATATACAGTTAGCCCCTCAATTAATACCGTCCATACCAAACCAGGGAAGTCTTTAGTGACGATATAAGCCTTGTTGGTGGGAACTTAGCTTGACTTTAGCCTTCCTTTTGGCTTTTGTGTTCCTTTTTTCCCTTTTTCTTCTTTCCCCCTTCTTCTCTCTCCCCTTTCTCCCTTTTTCTTTCCTACTTACACGCCACAGCCAAATTTCCAAAAACAGATAAGGTCCCAAATCATAGTCTGAAACAACCGTCCCAGTAAAGTAATAGGACTCCTTGCAAAGTGTCAGCCAGAGTATGGAAGAAAATGCACTTGCTTTTAACGAACTCCAGTGCAAACACAATGCTAACCTTTGCAGCCTATTTCAAGTGCCCTCTCCTCCTCCACTACACCTGTATTCTCAGGGATTTAATATATATTTGAAATAATGTATCCAGCAGGTTAAAGGGTAATTTACTCCTATCCTCCTTAACCGCACAGCTCTGTGTTACGGTAGCCCTTCCAGGCAACAAGGAGTTTACTGGAGACCCAGACCAAGATAAGAGTACCCCCGTATAAATGCCGACAAATGATGGGTGCAAACAAAGATACTGGCCTTCTCACCGCTCCTGTACAGCGTGGGACTCTCTTAGGCTGCTCCTGCACCCTTCTCTGCACAGGTAACTCTGACCTCGGCTAGATAATACAAAAGGCTTAGCGGAACCGGGAGCCTGATACATAGGACTTTTCCAATAAGCCCTGGCTCAGATAGTAGCAGTTACCCAGGCATTAGGTACACAGTTCTCAAGCGGTGCCAACATAGTATAGCGGTAAGTCTTTCACAACAGCAGCTCTTACCTGCTTCACAGCCAGTAGTAAGGGGCGTATACTAGCCCAGCAGGCGCAGCACAGGGTTTTTCCTCCCCTTCTTAACTCCTAGCTTACCGGCTGCCGTCTTGAAATGTATCCAGCACCGGCGGGGCTTATCTCAACCAGCGCGGGTCACTTGATGCGCTCCAGTTCCCAACACCGCTGCAACAAAAAACCCTGACCAGGGGGGTAGATATCTTGACAGCCTAGCACGGGCTCTTCCTTTGCTTGTTATCGGCACCAGCCTGCAAATCTTTCTGTGATGTCCCTAATGAAGGGAATTTTAAAATTCAGACTGCCCCGCAGTCACAGCCACTTCGGCTTCGGCGGACTTCCAACCCTCAGCAGGATGCAAACTCTGCAGAACGCCACCATCAACCTGGGGTGGATTACCCGGGTACGTGGCAGAGAGCGGGGAACCGGTAGAAGGCATCCTCTCACCACACCTGCGTGCAGGTAAACTATACTGCACCGCCCCCAACGGAAGTCATCAGCAGCCGCAATGACCCGATCGGCAGGTGGCCCTATTATACCCTGCTTAACTTCGACTGGCAACTCCCTCGGGTCCGAGGTACTTCCACTCACCGCAAGCTTTGGAAGCTTATCTTGCTACAGAAACCAAGAATCAGCAACCACATAAAGCAGGAAATTGAGACTTGGGCTGACCCTCCGCCTTGTTCGGAGGCTGTATTTACCTTCTGAAAAAGATATGTATAATGTGTTTACCCACTTTTTGTGTATTTTGTCTTGGGTCCTGGGACTGAGACTTAACCTGGTATGTGTATCCACACCTGGGTCACCTAACTTACTCAGCAACACAAAAATCCCACTCTCAATGTTATGTATACTTATATTTTTGCTGCTGGTATCTCCAAACAAAGGGAAGGTGCTTTCGAGTTAAAGGGACAGTCTACACCAGAATTTTTATTGTTTTAAAATATAGATAATCCCTTTATGGGCCTATGGGAAATCAATTTTTTAGACCAAAGTGAGTATAAGAATAACATTATAGTATACAAAAGATATATAGACAACCTTTTCTTCATATGGAAAGGTAACGAGGAAGACCTGACAAATTACCTACAATCTATGAATAATAATAAAAAAAACCTATCTTTTACATACACTTTCAGCAAAAATAAAATCAGTTACTTAGATTTAGAAATCATACCCAATGGAGACAAACTCAATACCAAGACATTTCTAAAAGAAGTAGATGCGAACAATTATATCCACTGGGAAAGCTGTCACTTAGACAGGTGGAAACAAAATATCCCAAAGGGACAATTCTTAAAACTAAAAAGGAATTGTGATGACCCAGAAGTCTTCGAAAAACAAAGCGAAATTTTTAAACAAAAATTCATAGATAGAGGATACAACATATCCAAAATAGAAAGAGATATATAAGAAGTAAGAAATATAGACAGAAATGATATTCTAAACCATAATACTAAGAAAAATAGACCTTCTAACACAACTAATGACAGAATAAACATACCATTTATTACACAATATGGAGAAGACAAGCACTCCATTGAAAAGATTATCAGAAAACATTGGAATATTCTCAGCTATGACCCTGATTTAGGGCCATTATTACCCAATAAACCTAGATTCATTTACCGAAGAGCAAATACTATAAAAAATAGATTAGCACCTTCCTTGAAGAGCACTAGGAGCAAAAACATTGAAAAAGGAGTATTAGGAACAGAACTCAGAGGTTTCTACCCCTGTCATATATGTAAAGCGTGCAGGCATTCAAAAAAGACCAATACGTTTACATCTAACATTACCAAACAAACATACAAAATTAATAACACCATAAGATGTATGGATACAAATATAATTTATCTTATAGAGTGTAAATAGTGTAATTTACAATACACAGGGGAAACAGAAAGAACTATACGAGAAAGAATAAGAGAGCATATTCTGTCCATAGAAAACTCAGAAGAAAAAAGAAACTTAGAACTCCCTGTCCCAAAACATTTCAGACTATGTAACTACAGCAATCTAAAATACTTCAATTTTACAGCTATAGAAAAAATAAGTAAAAATGTTAGAGGAGGAAACCACTCCAGAGCGTTACTACAAGCAGAAGCAAAATGGATTTTCAAACTACAAACACTACAACCAAAGGGCTTGAATATAGACTTTAACTTAAACAGTTTCTTAAAAGAATGATAGCCCAAGAAAACTCATATAACTCCAAAACAGAAATGCTTCACTATACCAGATACGATTCTAAATATATTATTTTTTTAATAAAGTATCATTTCTTTTATTCAATTTTTAATCAATTCTTAATCGACTTTTAATTTCTAATTTTTAATTAATCTGTATTTAATTTTTATTGTTATTTAAAATTTCCATTGCTATTAAAAACCAGACTATATATAAAATTAAATAACAAAAATTTTTTGTACATTATCCTCTCACAAAATACAGTATTGTTCCGCATATAGGCCGCACTTTTTTCCCTTGATTTGTAGCTTTAAATGTGCAGTGCGGCCTATATGCGGGGTGCGGCCTATAATCGGGTGCTTATTGGCAAATTTGTACTTGCGCAGTACAGCCAAACTTCCGGTGCACCCTGTGGCCTTATGGGAATTGTAGTCCACTGGAGTTGGATAGTTTTGCAACATTTTGCAAAGGTAAATGGTTTGGATAATGAGCAGGACGCTCATATGCAGGAGCCGCCACTGTGAAGGTGTGTAATGATGCGGTAATGCTGTGTAATACTGTGCTGAGCACAGTGTAATTTGGCGCTTGGGCTTATGAGGGAGGAAGTGAGTGGAGCACACAATGTCCCATATGAGTCAGTTTTGCTATTTATCCCCATCACATCGTACCTGCTAAAAATGTACCAGTACATACAAAATTATTTAATATGTTAAAATAAAAAAAGGAAAGATGCTGTACTCCTTAGTACTGGTAATTTCAAATGTGAAAAAAGCCTTTATTCAGCCATTACAGCTTTAATGGCTGAATAAAGGTGTTTTTGACATTTGAAATTACTGAGGAGTGCAGCATCTTTCCTTGTTTTTCTTTTTTCTATACTCTTGGGGAAGTGTAAAAGTATCCCCTGGGAGCTGACACCCTCCGTTGGGACTCATTGCTTGCACATTGTGTGTGTTTTCTTTAAATTTTTTATTTCTTCAAAATGGCACCCAAACTTTAAGGGTGCGGCTTATAATCAGATGCGGCCTATATGCGGCACAATACGGGTATTTATATATCTGCTAGCCAACATATGTGCGTACTATTGACATAGGAGGGCATAGATATTGAGATGTGTTTTTAACTGGTTTAACCAACACCCTAAAATAATTTCAAAGGTTAATAACTACTTTTTAATATTCAACCACAAAGATATATATCCCACAAACAAGAAACTAAGCAGATTTATTATTAAAACCAAAAATCTCTCAAAAAAATCTCTCAATTTTTTCTTCCTTTTCAACAAAGGATCTTAGAAGAACATAGTCATAACTGTCTATTATAATTAATTCTTCTATTTTTCTATTCAAATTGACTCTTATACATGCAATGTATCTTATGGAAGTGCTCTAAACTCAACCTTAAAGACATATATCCCCCACAAATAAGAAAAGAAATTAAGCAGATTTCTCTCTAAACTTTTTCAACAAATGACCTTAGAAAGTCAAAAATAATCTTACTTTTTACTTTTTACTCTTCACTTCTTATTGCTATTAGTTTCTATGTTCTATCCAAATTAGTTTTTATTTTTATTAAAATCAATTCTTATTTTCATCAAAATCAATTCTTATTTTCATCAAAATCAACTCTTATGTATGTAATGTAATTTTTTATATATTTTTTATACATTGTAAAGAATCTTGGAACTATGATTTCCTATGAACACCCACGTATACTAACTGTGATAAAATAAATAAAAAAATTGTCTGCAAATGAAAATAAGATGAACATATATGGACAAAAAATCATTGCAGGGAATCAAGAGAAATTGAATAATTGATCTGATTATTCCAATCAAAGTGCAATTTTGAACAAATAAAAAGACCGCCAAACTCTCCAACAGTAGTACAGCTTGAAAAAGGCCAATGTAACGGCCGAAACGCGTAGCAAACTACTGTGTTAAAACTCTTCTGACCAAATCCTGAGTCACAAATATACCTACTGTGACAAATAAGAACCATCACTCATCCGCTATAAGCCACCTTGGTTTTTGAACTTTTTCATTTTGCATCCGCTTTCAACCCTAAGCGAGTAAAGACTTAAAAAAACCTTGGTGTTTTTGGGATCCAGCAAAACTGCCCCCTGAACTGAGGACCGCAGCTCTAGAGGTGGACACTCAACTTCCACCGCTTTTTCATCAGAAGATCAAAGACCAGACAAAGAAGACCACCCTGAGCGCAACTCCAGAGGTGGACACTCAATCTCCACCCCTTTCGTCAGAGGATCAAGGACCAGATATAGAAGATCACCCTGAGCGGCAACACTCCTACCAGGCTCCACAATCGGCTAAGAGTACAGCAAGTAAAATACCGCTCCTTACTGCACAATCTCTTCAGACCGTAGAGCTCTGGCAAAAATTTGACACACGGACCTCACATCTACATCAGAAAAAGGATATATAAACAGACTTAGAAATATATTTGCAACACAATATCTTTGGCAACATAATATAATATTACGATAAAATAAAGAGTACTCTTCGACCAAATAAGTTGCAAAATATTCACGCATACTGCAAAGAAGTCACTTTGAACTTTATTAACATCAAATCCACCGGTGGTTTTTAGCTTAAATCTTAGGCATGAAATTTTAAAACATCCTTCACATTCTATATACCTTTTTAAAGTGTCGGCCGACCAGTAGAAGGAGAAATTTTTTATCTTTAACTATCTTTAACCATATTTCTGCCTGATATTAATACTGCATATTACATTTTTTATATATATATATATTTATATATTTATTTATATATATCTTCAGTTTTATTGCACTTTTTATGGCACTTTATATTTTTATCGATATATCCCTCAGTGCTTGTATTATTTGATGTACTCCCCAAAACAAACCAAGAGCTTTTCATAACATACCCACCACACAAATTCTGCAAGATAAACCGATACGTTTTTTCTCCATGATAACATTTATATACCAAGATAATCACTAGTGTTTTTTGACTTTTTTAGGGAATTGAACTAGGTATTCTATGTACTAGGTACAAAAACTTAGATTAGCTTCTAACACTAAAGATTTCCCCAACAACACAGCTGAATACATTAGCTAAACATATCGAATAGAAAAAACAACAAATAATATAACCGTTGAAACCGCTTAAAGACCCAAACAAACTAAGCACTATTGCTTACACCATATACAGGGCCATCCATATACCCATTTTTTGAGGCATAGACATATATATGTTCTCAATGTATTTTTAATGTACTTTTATCTTTGTTTTTCCTTGAGCCAATAAATAATAATTAATTATTTTTTTCTAGTCCTTGGAAATTCTTCTATATATCAGATATAATTCAAAAATAGACTGTATCATCTGTTCATTTTTCTACTAAGGGTATAAGCATTAAGTTGCGCCACACACTCCTTAAACCCACACCTCTTTAATCCCTTTATTACCCATTCCCCAGTTTTGCATAACCAACACAGTTATATTAATATACTTTTAACCTCTGTGATTATCTTGTATCTAAGCCTCTGCAAACTGCCCCTTTGTTTCAGTTCTTTTGACAGACTTGCAGTTTAGCCAATCAGTGCCTGCTCCCAGATAACTTCACGTGCATGAGCACAGTGTTATCTATATGAAAAACATGAACTAACACCCTTTAGTGGTGAAAAACTGTTAAAATTCATTCTGAAAAGAGGTGGCCTTCAAGGTCTAAGAAATTAGCATATGAACCTCCTAGGTTAAGCTTTCAACTAATAATACCAAGAGAACAAAGCAAATTTGGTGATAAAAGTAAATTGGAAAATTGTTTAAAATTACATGCCCTATCTGAATCATGAAAGTTTATTTTGGACTAGATTGTCCCTTTAACTTGTTACTTTCTTTCACACTTTTATTATGTATGATAGCTTATTACAAGGTACAATCTTATCCGCATGTAGAGCCAGAGTGCCTTACCCTGGTTAAATTAATGTACTGTGGGCTGCTCTGGACACGCTCAAGGGTTGATCTCATTTATCATGGATGGCCCTTCCACTCACTAGCAACCCATCAGGGGCCCTCTGGCCACACAGACACAGGTTCCTTTCATTTAGTAGTTATATGTCTGTATATAAATTTCTCTACAGCCTATAAACCCCACACTCATTGTTATGTATATTTTTGCTGCTGGTACCTTCAAACAAAGGTTGGGTGCTTGAGAGGTAACCTGTTACTTGTGTTCACAGTGGTGTTGTGCAAAGCATTTCATTTAAATATACAGGGCTCCTTTGATTTAGTATATGGGGTGCTCTTTTGTCCTCCATACCTCCTCAGCCCCTCCCCCTCCCTTCCTGCTCTCTCTGCTCCTCCCGGGATCCGACATCTTAGGAGTCTCCTCTCCTTGCCCCTGATAATGCCTGATTATGGTACTTAAAATACTTACCTGGAATGTTGGTGGTATCAATTCCCCCATAAAATGGAAGTCAATCCTAACACACCTGCATAGACTAAATGTTGTGGCCCTCCTGCAGGAAACACATTTGGGGGATGAAGAACATGGAAAACTATGGAATGATTGGGTGGGAAAGGTGCTGTATCTTTCACATAATTCCTCTAGCACAGAATTAGCTATTTTATTTGGCAAGCGCCTACATGTAGAATTATACAACACTGTTGCTGATCCAGAGGGCAGATTTCTCATCTTACAAATCTCCATAGATTCAATCAATTACACATTATGTAATATCTATGGGCCCAACCACAAAACAATGACCTTTTGGGAAACTCTAACACAAAATCTAATCCCATTTGTAGGCTCAAAATTAATAATTGGAGGTGATTTTAATTTATCCCCACAACCTTTTTTGGATAGAGCATGGGTATGGGAGGTCCCAATAGCAAAAAGACTGCAAAATTATAAAGGAAAATTCGAAAGGAAAGTGTTTGCTTTGCTCTCTAACTCTCTAGCCGTAGGCGACATCTGGCGTAGGAGACACCCTGAAGGTAGGGACTACACCTGCTTATCTAAGGCTAACTCCTTGCTATCTCGAATAGACCTCTTTATGGTGGCAGATGCCCTTATCACACAGGTTACCTCAGAAACAACACATGACATCGTGATCTCTGATCATGCCCCAGTAGAGATTACTTTGGGTTATGCCCGTAAGCGCCCTACCAGGAACTTCCTGCGTTTCCCCTCGTACCTTGTCACTTCTGAACCCTTCCAGAAGTCACTGATACATGCATGGAATGACTATTACACAGATAATTCAGCACACACAGATAACCCTCAGCTGTTCTGGGAAGCGGCCAAGGCAGTACTTACAGGCCATAGGATTTCATATTTAGCTGACCTTAAGCGTAAAACCCAGTATAGACATAATACTTTACAGAATACATTGTATCAAGCCTACTTAGATTACTGCACCCATAAATTGCGCGCCTCTTATGACATTTATATTGCGACTAAGTTGGAATTGGATAGCTTTGTTAGGCAAAAGACGGCTGCTGGTCTACTTAAGTCAGCAAGTAAATTCTACCAATTTGGGAATTAGGCGGGTAGTCTCTTGGCTACCCTAGTAAAAACTCACTGCACTAAAAAAACATTGTGGCACTTAGATTTAGGGGACAAATTCATAAAACACCTGCGGAACTCGCACATTGTTTAGCGACCTATTATACCCACCTATATACAAATCAACCACCAACCACTCCAAACTCACAAATCTATCTACTGTCAAATCTCTGTCCCTAGGGAAAACCCCAGGCCTGGACGGCCTTCCAATATAATTTTTCAGACTCCTGTCCCCCCAGGTGTCCCCTATCCTCTCAAAGGTCTATAATGCGCTTTTCCTGGAGGATGAAGGCCCCTCCAATTCGTCTTTTTCCACACATATCACCCTAATCCCTAAACCCAGAAAAGATTACACCCTTCCAGAGTCATACAGCTTTATATCAGTTTTAAATACTGATTACAAGATCCTCATGAAAATCTTAGCCAACAGACTTAAAAAAATTATTCCCTCTTTGCTGCATTCTGATCAAACTGGATTTGTGTCCAGTAGAACATCTGTAGTTAATTTACGTAAAGTCCTTCATGCCATCAACCACTATTGGTTGACGATGGGGAACCCGAAGCACCGGGGGAACCAGGAGGCCTTCCTGCTATCTCTGGATGCAGAGAAGGCCTTCAAAAGAGTGGAATTGACGCACTTATTTCATACCCTTAGACAGTTCCAATTCGAAGGCCCATTCCTTAAATTTCTAGGCAAAATGTATTCTTCCCTGACTGCAAACATCTTGGTTAATGGCCTCCTTTCCCCCACCTTCACTCTTCAGAGAGGCACTCGCCAGGGATGTCCGCTATCCCCCCTACTTTTTGATCTGGTCCTGGAGCCACTTGCCCTAAAGCTGAAACAAACTATCCCGGGAAAGCCCCTGAATGATCACACTGTGCATATGGCTTTATATGCCGACGATATGCTTGTTTTTATTACGGACCCCTCATTATACATCCCAAAGATCATAGATGTAGTAAACATTTTCGAAGACTTCGCGCGATACAAAATTAATATGAGTAAATCTGAAATCTTATGGCTAACAGATCACAAATGTGATAAATCCCAATAACCTTTTACTGTACAGCCTAACACCTTGACCTACTTGGGAATCGAGCTGCATAGTAATTTCGAACAAAATTTCTGAACTTGACATTACGAAGCAGTGTAGTCAGTTGCAGTCTCAGTTAAAAACCTGAGCAAAGCTCCCCGTTCGCATATCTGGACGTATTAACCTTGTAAAAATGTCTATTCTACCTTAAAGGACCATAATACCCAAATGTTTAAACACTTGAAAGTGATGCAGCATAGCTGTAAAAAGCTGATTAGAAAATATCACCTGAACATCTCTATGTAAAAAAGAAAGATATTTTACCTAAAAAGTTCCTCAGTAGCCACCTCCCATTGTAAAGGATTTCTAAGCAGCATTTTAGTGTGTTTGTCCTGGGACATCTGAAGGGACTAGCATCGTGCACTCTCATATTATTTCACCAATCAGGTAAAGGAAGCTTACTATGAAATCTCATGAGAGTTAAGTGAAATCTCATGAGATCACAGTAAGAGTTCATGACCTCAGCACTGCTGATGCTGATTGGCTGCTGTTCATTTCTTCATTTTTTTTAAATTTGTTTACCTGCAGCTGGGAGCAGCTGAGTATAACTTTTTACACAGAACTTACTCTGGTGAGCTGAGGAGATTGTGAGGTAAAATATCTTCCTTTTTTTACATAGAGAAGCTCAGGTGATATTTTCCTGTCAGCTTTTTACAGTTATACTGCATCAGTTTCAAGTGATTTAGCATATGAGTATTATGTCCCTTTAACTGTTGTACCCATTATTGATGCTACCCTTTCTCCTCACCAAAGGAGATTTATCACTGACTAACAAGACAATCCAATTATTTATTTGGAAGGAAAAGAAAACGCGTATAGCGGCTACCAAATTACAACAACCCTACCTTAATGGAGGCTTGGCACTTCCAAACTTAAATATGTATAATTGGGCGGCACTAACACTTCTGAATTTAGACTGGCAACTTCGCACTGCACACTTTACTAACCCTTCTCTGGAGGAGGCACTGGTGGTGCCTCACTCTCTGGCATATCTCCCCTACATTCCATTTCGGGACCTGCGATCAGAAATTAAACATAATTTAATGTACAGAGATGTGTTGAGGGCTAGGTGGTTGGCTCTTAAATATCCGGGTAGGAAGTTCCCCTCCCCCAAATTAATTCCGCTAATGGGAAATAAAAATTTTCCGGGCGGGAATGAGACAGCGCTGTTTCAAAAGTGGAACGCGACGGGCATTTATTCTGTAGGAGTGCTCCTGGACCCGCTGTTGCATACAGTCAGGATGTTTCAAGACCTGAAGAGTAGGTTTGACCTGCCCAACACTCATTTCTACGCATACCTACAGTGTAGGCACTACATAAACACTCTAATCTCCCAAAACTCTGGCTTCTGGGAACTCTCCCCTTTCGATATTATACACACAGCCTTTAAACCAGGTCAATTCTCGTTGTCCCCGATCTATCAAAGACTGATCAGGCATACAGTGGATGCCACTATAGATGACATTGTGACTAGGATGAGAGGAGAGGATATAGATGACATTACCACTGATGACATTAAAACCAGTTTAATTATGACCAAGAGGGCTAACCTGGCAATCTCCCACAGAGAAATGCAAACTAGAGTGCTTAATGGTGATTACATCACTCTGGCACGTTTGGCACATTGGAACCCTACATATCCAAATAGATGCATTAAGTGTTGTTTACCCAAACCCAAATTGGCCATTACTTTTTTGACTGCCCCTATATCAAACGCTTCTGGTGCCAGTTGTAGTACTGGATCAAGATTACACTGAAAATTAGGGTAGTCTTTGACTTAAAGACAATGTATCTATTTGTGTGGGAGGGGCAGAATGGCACCATGCACCCTATAATTTCCCTTTGCACCATTTTAGCCCGTCAATGTATTCTGGCCCTCTGAAGCACCGACAAGTCTCCCTCATTAACTCAATTTAAACAACGGAAACAGCTGGATACCAAATTAGACGTAAATCGTAGATTAAAGTTATTCTTTAAAAAATTGTGGCGCTTTATAGAAACACTCTCTCCTACCTTACAACAACATATATTACGACCATTCTTGCAGCATGAGGTGATATTAGAGGCATCTCTTAGGGGGGATTAGAAGGCTCTTGACTCTGAACATGGTAGTTATTCACATTATAATGGTTGGGAGAAAATATTGATTGAGGGCTAATTTTCCTAACATTAAAAAGTGTTGAATTGGCCTGGCCTAGTTACGGCCCTTATTGAGGGGATGGAGGAGTGCATAGAGACCCCCTTTCCCATACAGAGATCAAACCCGAACACTCTGGCCCTACTATATTTTAGGTTTCAAGTTTTGATCTTGTTAAAATTTGTTATTTCATGTTTTAGTTAGAACTAAATATGTATTTGAAAAAAGTGAAAACGTAAGGTGACGTTTGGGAGCTTGCATGGACTCTTTACACCTTAAGTCACCAGCGAAGTTTGCCGCACATCTGGAGTTGATCACATATTCAAGGACTTTCATAAATTGGTATCTCTTTTTTTGTATGTGATATTGTAACTTATATGTAGGCTTACCAGAAGTCCCACTTTTACTGGGATTGTCCCGGTTTGGAGGCGCTGTCCCAGTGTCCCACCCAGTTGTTCATTCTGTCCCAGTAGGGTTGCCACCTCCAGGTTTCAAATCATGTGTCCGGGTTTCAGACCACCTGAAACCCGGACACATTATTCAGAATGACTGGACTGTGGCTCTCCAGCATAGTTGGATGCTGGTACTTTGTTACATACAGCCCTGCTTAGCTTAACGTTCGTGTCCTTCAAAGTTTACATTTAGTAATACAGGCTGAGTGAGCAGCATAGGTTTTTTTAATTTTGTAGTACTACTTGGTTTATTTTTCTAAGAATTTAACACCCACCCCCGACCCCTGGTGACATTGCCGGTAATACACCTTTAGGGGAATCATATGGGTATGACTAGGAAGTACAGACAGGCAGGATTTTTGGCCTGGATCTTGCTTTACTTCATGCAGGATAGCATTTTGGCTGTAATCTTCCTGCATTATGGTATAGAGTAGCCTCTTAAACAGCTTTAGCAGGTACGTGTTTCTTTTTTACTTTCATTCAATGTTGTATTTATGCCTTATCGGTATTTGGCTCTGTTCCTTAATTAGACACATAAAACACATATTACACTGCAGATATTAAATTGTGAAATTGATAATTATAAAAGTGATAATTATGCTTGATGTTTGGCATTATTTAGAATCTGAGATTTAGATTAATGATTTATTTGCCATGACAACGTAATGGTGCCTTTTTCACTAGGGGGTGGTGTTATGGTCTATTTAAACTGTGTGATTCACTTGTTTGACTGAGGAAGGGTAGAGTATCCACGAAACATTACACACATAAAAGCTACTACTTTAAAAGGACTGGTAATTGCCACGCCCCCTTGACCACGCTCCTGACCACACCCCCACTGGCACCGCACCAGGTGGTCCCAGTTTCACCTCTAAAAATTATGGTAAGCCTACTTATATGTGTACCAAGTATCCATAATGCCATTGAATGAGTATAGTGTAACCATGTGAACCTGAATAAAAAAAAAGAATTTGAAAAAAAAAAAATATGTGTTGGATGAATCTTATAGTTTCACTGCACTGATAGGAGGTTCAAAAAAGTATATAATTTCCCTATAGCTGGATTAGTAGTGGACCTTTATATTTACGATTAGTAGTTTAACTAAACATTTTCATACCCTGGTAAACAGTATGCATTATATCCCAAATATATACCCAATTCTTGTAATTTCACTGTTTAGCTTAGTCCTACGTATATCTAAAATGTTTTCACTGATCAGGTCTTTACTAAACAGCAGATGTACTCTGTGTTGTTATTCCTCATATTTCCTCTGAGCTTGCACCCCCCTGTTTCAAAATGGAACTGATTCTTCCTGTATTTCTATTTGGCTTTATTGTTTTCTTCCTCTGTTGAATTCAGAAAGGTCACAGAGATTGTATATGCAAAACCCTTTGCTCTACATATACTGAGGCACTGATTTCTCTTGTTACATGATGAATATACCCACATTTCCATTCTTAATTGAGAAGTAATGCACCCCATATTTCTCATCTATAAAACTTTTTTCTCCCATAATTGTAATTGGATATCAAGACATTTTTAATACCATCATTAAAAATTAAAATAACCCAAGATTTAGCATGTCCATTATATTTCTACCATTGTATTTAAAGGGACACTATACCCAAACATTTTCTTTCATGATTAAGGTAGAGAATATAATTTTAAACAACATTCCAATTTACTTCTATTACCTAATTTGCTTCATTCTTTAGATATACTTTAATGAAGAAATAGCAATGCACATGGTGAACCAATCACAGGAGGCATCTATGTGCAGCTACCAATCAGCAGCTACTAAGCATATCTAGATATGCTTTTCAGCAAAGAATATCAAGAGAATGAAGCAAAATAGATAATAGAAGTAAATTTGAAAGTTGTTTATAATTGTATGCTCTTTCTACATCATGAAATAAAAAATTTGGGTTTCATGTCCCTTTAAGTAAGAATGTATTGTATTATAAATGCAATATGTTCTCTGCACTATAAAGAAGATTTATTAAGAAGCATTTGCAGATGTGGTGTAGGTTTGCATAAATGAATGCTTCTTATCCTCATTTGTTCAATGTGATTGACATACAACCAATTGCATGAGGGCAGGCGGCGTGATTGCACAAGATAACTCTTGTGCAATACAAAATTGTGCCATTGCAAATGGCGATTGCAGGCGGACACGTTCTCTACTTGACAACTTCTCCCCATGCAATGTTGATTAATATTCTATGGATAAATATTTTCATAATAGAAAAGGAACGTCAAACACTAAGGGACCTATTTATCAAAGGACTTGCAGACCTGATCGGCCAGTGCGGATCAGGTCCGCAAGACCTCGCTGAATGCGGAGAGCAATGCGCTCTCCGTATTCAGCATTGCACCAGCAGCTCACAAGAGCTGCTGGTGCAACGCTGCCCCCTGCAGTCTCGCCGCCAATGGGCCGCCAGCAGGGAGGTGTCAATCAACCCGATCGTACTCAATCGGGTTGAATTCCGGCGATTCCTGTCTGCCTGCTCAGAGTAGGTGGACAGGGTTATGGAGTAGCGGTCTTTGTGACCGCTGCTTCATAACTGCTGTTTCTGGCGAGTCTGAAGACTCACCAGAAACACGGGCCCACAAGCTCCGTTCGGAGCTTGATAAATGGGCCCCCTAGGGTCAGAATACGAGTGCAGTTAAATGTGCGTCGGGATAGCGCGTCCTCAGAGCTCTGGTTAACTTTTTCTTGAAACAAAAATGTGTCACAAAACACATAAAAAATACATTTAAAGTACAGTTACACTCATAATAAAACTATCTAATAAAATGTATTTTAAAACATTGCAATAAAAAGTTATAAGGGATCAAAGATATGAGGTCTCAGGTGTTAGAAAACAAGGCAGGCAAATGCATGATAAAAAGACAATGCAATAGCATTTAGTCTGAACTTTCTCTTGAGAAAGACCGCATGGTGGCGGTAGAAACGCGTTGAGGCTAGATTTGGTATATCCAAGGACCCATAGAAGAACTTCTCTGCATTCACCTCCGAGCATCAGTGATAAGGATACACGCTTCCAGCTGCAGTCACACGTGGGACGTGAGGACGTTTGCTGTGAACGTTTAGGATTGAGTCACTCTGATGGAGGTCTGCTGACATTAAATAGACTAACGGGGATTTGAAATTGTAAACTTCTTTCGTTTTTGACTTTCTGCATGGATTGTTTCAAATATTTGATGTGCATTAAAGATTGTCTACATTGTAAGTGCAACATAGTAGTGTTGTGTGTCTATTTATAATACACTACACTTGATTCCGGTTGTGCTTTATTTCTCCACAGATACTACTGTATTGCTCTTATAGCAGCATTTAAATAACAAATGCTGCTCAATTATTAAACGTTCTCATATCAAATCTACATGCGCTGCTTATATGTTACAGTTTAAAAGGGATATTAAGCTAACAAGTCAATACAGATAAAATATTTAATTATGCACAGTAAAAAAAATACTTTTGGTAATACATTTTCATTATTAATTATGTATACTTGCCCTGTAAATTAAAGTTAAAAAAATACAGGAAAATATTTATATCTGCTCCTAATTGGTCAAACGCAAGAAGCTTTCCAAGTGGTATGTGCCTGGATTGCAAAGAATAAAAACTATTCTATCATGACATTTTAAATGTTTTTAAACATTTATTTTTTAAGCAGATCATCTCCAATATAGTGCTGAATTTTAGATATATACCATGTATAGATACTACAGAATAAAGAACACTAGGATACTCTGATAATGAGACATTAAAATAATAAAGTCCGTACGACTAAAGCTATAATTGGAATGTGCCTGCTAGGTACACAAAAAGTTATAATGTTCAATAGGCTCAAAGAAGCATGGTAGTTAGCAATTAAACTGTCACAACACTTTCTGATTAATTTACTAGCTAATGTAAGATATTAATAGATGATACATTTCCTTTTTCAGGTAGTACTAGAAATATACCACATATACTCTACACAGGGCTAGAGGCTAGATCACGAGTGGAGCACAAATTAGCGCTCTTGCTTGCGCGTTAATTTTGCTAGACGGAGGCTTTTTGGGTTGCTCGTGTATTACAAGTTAAAAGTTAAAAGTTTGCGCACAAGTGCTAACCCGACAAGCGCATACAGCTGAATTATGAATATTGTGAAAGCGTTAACATATTCCCCCATAGACTTAAAGGAGTGTAAAAAGTTGGGGGGAAAAACACCCTTACACTCGGGCTTACCCGATAGCGTATACTTAAGTGAGCTAACCCAACATGAAATATGAATATTTCATATTTATTCTTAAAATACATATTTCTATATACATCTGATGGTTTTTTGGTAAAATATATATTTATACCTATTTTATATACTGTAGGTACAAATATATACAGATATATAAAGGAATATCTATTTAAAAATACTTAGAACATACAGGGAGTGCAGAATTATTAGGCAAATGAGTATTTTGACCACATCATCCTCTTTATGCATGTTGTCTTACTCCAAGCTGTATAGGCTCGAAAGCCTACTACCAATTAAGCATATTAGGTGATGTGCATCTCTGTAATGAGAAGGGGTGTGGTCTAATGACATCAACACCCTATATCAGGTGTGCATAATTATTAGGCAACTTCCTTTCCTTTGGCAAAATGGGTCAAAAGAAGGACTTGACAGGCTCAGAAAAGTAAAAAAAAGTGAAATATCTTGCAGAGGGATGCAGCACTCTTAAAATTGCAAAGCTTCTGAAGCGTGATCATTGAACAATCAAGCGTTTCATTCAAAATAGTCAACAGGGTCGCAAGAAGCGTGTGGAAAAACCAAGGCGCAAAATAACTGCCCATGAACTGAGAAAAGTCAAGCGTGCAGCTGCCAAGATGCCACTTGCCACCAGTTTGGCCATATTTCAGAGCTGCAACATCACTGGAGTGCCCAAAAGCACAAGGTGTGCAATACTCAGAGACATGGCCAAGGTAAGAAAGGCTGAAAGACGACCACCACTGAACAAGACACAAGCTGAAACGTCAAGACTGGGCCAAGAAATATCTCAAGACTGATTTTTCTAAGGTGTTATGGACTGATGAAATGAGAGTGAGTCTTGATGGGCCAGATGGATGGGCCCGTGGCTGGATTGGTAAAGGGCAGAGAGCTCCAGTCCGACTCAGACGCCAGCAAGGTGGAGGTGGAGTACTGGTTTGGGCTGGTATCATCAAAGATGAGCTTGTGGGGCCTTTTTGGGTTGAGGATGGAGTCAAGCTCAACTCCCAGTCCTACTGCCAGTTTCTGGAAGACACCTTCTTCAAGCAGTGGTACAGGAAGAAGTCTGCATCCTTCAAGAAAAACATGATTTTCATGCAGGACAATGCTCCATCACACGCGTCCAAGTACTCCACAGCGTGGCTGGCAAGACAGGGTATAAAAGAAGAAAATCTAATGACATGGCCTCCTTGTTCACCTGATCTGAACCCCATTGAGAACCTGTGGTCCATCATCAAATGTGAGATTTACAAGGAGGGAAAACAGTACACCTCTCTGAACAGTGTCTGGGAGGCTGTGGTTGCTGCTGCACGCAATGTTGATGGTGAAAAGATCAAAACACTGACAGAATCCATGGATGGCAGGCTTTTGAGTGTCCTTGCAAAGAAAGGGGGCTATATTGGTCACTGATTTGTTTTTGTTTTGTTTTTGAATGTCAGAAATGTATATTTGTGAATGTTGAGATGTTATATTGGTTTCACTGGTAAAAATAAATAATTGAAATGGGTATATATTTGTTTTTTGTTAAGTTGCCTAATAATTATGCACAGTAATAGTCACCTGCACACACAGATATCCCCCTAAAATAGCTATAACTAAAAACAAACTAAAAACTACTTCCAAAACTTTTCAGCTTTGATATTAATGAGTTTTTTGGGTTCATTGAGAACATGGTTGTTGTTCAATAATAAAATTAATCCTCAAAAATACAACTTGCCTAATAATTCTGCACTCCCTGTATATTTATTATGAGTAACAGTTCACCAGAGCTCTGAAGTGGAGCTAACACGACACTCATTACATTCAACTGAGCTCAAGCAAATGCATTTACTTTTAACTCATAATATGCATGCTACTTCTGATGAGCGCAAAGTGCCGCAATATACCCTTTATCACTCCTGTGCAACAGTTAGCACGCCACTTGTAATCTTGCCCTCAGTGTTAGGATAACGTACAAATAGATTTAGCATTTATAATAATAAATAAAATTATCTTTAATCAGGGTCTGAGGATCTAAAGCTCTCTGGTCTGGCAGATGATCTAAGAAGTCACGTCAGTGCTGCAAAGTTTTTTGTTTTTTTTAGAAAGGCACATTTTCTCTTGATAGCTGTTTATCTTACTATGTGAAAGAGAGACATTTACATTACAATATAATGCTCAAAAAAGTGACAAAGATTTTGTGTTATTTCTCTCCATGCCAGCGAGATTTTGGTTATTAGGATGGCGAGTTTTTGATTATCAGACCCTCAGTGTATATGAAAATCACAAAATAAATATGTTGCATTAAAACGCTGATTAGTAATGGGGTCAGGACACACAACCCTCACTGTAAGCAATAAGGTAAAACAAAGCTAGATAGTTCATTGTATCTTTTGCTTAAGTATAAATTGAAATACAAAATAAGGGCTAAATTACAAGTGGAGCGCTAATTTATTGCACGCCAGCAAACATGAAAATTCGCCCGGGCGTGCGATAAACAACCAGCCATTACAAGTGGCTAATTATTGCTACTGCGAGCTCGCTACTAACAGTTGCTGCAATAATACAGTATCTCTGCTTATTGTTCAACTAATACCAAAGTTCCCCATTGTATTTTTTTTCTTTTAATTTCACTACATATTTCTTGTTTCCAAATCTCGACAATCTGATTCTTTATGTTTCCAAGTATGTTTGGATGCAGTTTAGTAATTCAATTGTTTCCTTAATTCCTCCTCGTTATATGTATTTAAGACAATAATGCAGGGTTTAACTCTCATAGAAAATGCCTATTTGTTGATTCATAAAAGAACACATAGGTGGCTACACAAAATCAAGCAATTCTGACAACTAGAGTCAAAACTCACCTCAAAATCAGAAGGAGGTCCGACTGATATACCAAGCTATTCAGCAGATGCGTGAAATGTTGCAGGAAAATACACAAGGCTATTTCACTCTACAGGCAGCCATATTGGCTTGGAATGGTTTTCAAAAAGCAAGTGAGAATACAAACACATTTGAATTCTCACTGCAAATCTTTGCCACCTATTTGCTGGCAAGTACTATTGTAAGCAATGCAGGAAATAGAACCAGACAGCAGCGCAGAAGCAAAGTACTTGTATATGCATAATACTGTACATCATTTTATTTTTTATCCAAATTAAGATTTCATCTTTTTGTCCATAGGCACACAAAGGACCATTTAAAGTGATAGAAAACACCAAAAGTTTATTTCATGATTAGGATAGAACATACCATTTTAAACAACTTTCCAGTTTACTTCTATTATCAATTTTGCTTTATTCTCTTGTTATCATTTGAAGGAAAAGCGTTGCACTATTGGCAGTTAGCCAATCACAATAGACAAATGTGTGTAGGCACCAATCAGCAGCTAGCTTCCACTAGTGTAGTATATGTGCGTATTCTTTTACAACAAGGGATACCAAGAGAATGAAGAACATTTGAAAATAGAAGGTAATTTTAAAAGTGTCTTAAAATTACATGCTCTATCATGCTCATGCAAGTTTAATTTTGACTTTCCTATTTCTTTAAGTTACAGAAAAATAAATAAATATATATATATATAGTATCCCACAAAAGTGAGTACACCCCTCACATTTTTGTAAATATGTTATTATATCTTTTCATGTGACAACACTGAAGAAATGACACTTTGCTACAATGTAAAGTAGTGAGTGTACAGCTTGTATAACAGTGTAAATTTGCTGTCCCCTCAAAATAACTCAACACACAGCCATTAATGTCTAAACCGTTGGCAACAAAGTGAGTACACCCCTAAGTGGAAATGTCCAAATTGGGCCAAATTAGCCATTTTCCCTCCCTGGTGTCATGTGACTTGTTAGTGTTACAAAGTCTCAGGTGTGAATGGGGAGCAGGTGTGTTAAATTTTGTGTTATCGCTCTCATACTCTCTCATACTGGTCACTGGAAGTTCAACATGGCACCTCATGGCAAAGAACTCTCTGAGGATCTGAAGAAAAGAATTGTTGCTTTACATAAAGATGGCCTAGTCTATAAGAATATTGCCAAGACCCTGAAACTGAGCTGCAGCACGGTGGGCAAGACCATACAGCGGTTTCACAGGACAGGTTACACTCAGAACAGGCCTCGCCATGGTCAACCAAAGAAGTTGAGTGCACATGCTCAGCGCCATATCCAGAGGTTTTCTTTGGGAAATAGACGTATGAGTGCTGCCAGCATTGCTGCAGAGGTTGAAGGGGTGGGGGTGTCAGTGCTCAGACCATACACCGCACACTGCATCAAATTGGTCTGCATGGCTGTTGTCCCAGAAGGAAGCCTCTTCTAAAGATAATGCACAAGAAAGCCTGCAAAGATGGTGTCAATCGTGTGTGGTGGCAACCAGGTGAGGAGTACAAAGACAAGTGTGTCTTGCCTACAATTAAGCAGGGTGATGGGAGTGTCATGGTCTAGGCCTGCATGAGTGCTGCTGGCAGTGGGGAGCTACAGTTCATTGAGGGAACCATGAATGCCAACATGTACTGTGACATACTGAAGCAGAGCATGATCCCCTTCCTTCGGAGACCGGGCCACAGGGCAGTATTCCAACATGATAACAACAGTTTTGCTTTTAAACATTGCTGTGAATCTGCTGGCGAGTGCCGGGTTTTCTGTGTGTTGTGTTGATAATGTTTGTAATGCTTCCCTGCGGACCTGTCACCCAGGCTACTCTGGGGTTAACTGCTTGAGTTGCTGGGAACTTTGCTGTGGCTTAGGATGTGTACCCAGTCCAGTCTGTGAGTACGGTCCATTCTTGTGTTTTGTATTTACATAGGGGAGGTTACAAAAGCCTGTGTCACCCTGGGAGGTTCCCAGTTGGTTTGTTTGGAAGTATGCATTGTGTGGGTGCTGGTTTAGGGTCCCAGGAAGGGGGAGACCTTGTTGTGATCCTGGGCTCGATCCTTTGGCGCCAAATGTAACTGACTTCCCCCAGTTTTGCTTTTAAACATTGCTGTGAATCTGCTGGCGAGTGCTGGGTTTTCTGTGTGTTGTGTGTATATATATATATATCTATATATATATATATATATATATATATATATATATATATATATTTATATTTATATATCTATATATATATATATATATATCATATGCTATTCAGAATAAATATACCAGCACTCTACTGTGATTAAATATACCAGCCCTCTCCTGTGATTAAATATACCAGCACTCTCCTGTGATTAAATTCCTTTATATGCCCTTGTGAAATTTCGGGGATCAAATAAAGGAATTTAATCACAGGAGAGTGCCAGGCTATGGGTTCATGTAGTATATGATTATGTACATGTGCACCATGAACAGTAAAATCTTTAACTGAAACTGTCTTAAAAGTTGAAAATACATAAACAAAATATTGGCACCCCTGCATTACTGTCAGATAATGCACCACTTCGGCCAGAAAATTGTTGCAATTACAAATGTTTAGACATTCTCATGTTTATTTTATTTGTATGGGTATGACACAAAAAAGTGGAGGAAAAAAAGCCACATCTGACCCATTCCACGCAAAACTCCAAAAGTGGACTGGACAAAATTATTGGCACTCTCATTTTAATATTTGGTAGCCCACCCATTGGAAAAAATAACTGAAATCAATCGCTTCCTGTAACCATCGATGAGTTTCTTGCACCTCTCTCTACTGGAATTTCGCCAACTGCTCCAGGTCTCTCAGATTTGAAGGATTCCTTTTCCCAACTGCTGTTTTGAGATCGCCCAACAGGTGCTCTATGGGATTTAGATCTGAACTCATTGCTAGTCAGTTCAATACTCTCCAACGCTTTGTCTTAAACCATTTTTGAGTGCTTTTTGACGCGTGCTTTGGGTCATTGTCCTGCTGTAAGACCCATGACCTTTGACGGAGACCCAACTTTCTGACACTGGGCCCTACATTGCACAATAGAATTCTTTAGTAGTTTTCAGATTTCATAATGCAATGCACAGTCAAGACATCCAGTGTCTGAAGCAGCAAAGCAACCCCAAAACATCAGTGAACCTCCACCATGTTTGACTGTAGGTACTATATTCTTTTCTTTAAAAGCCTTGTTTCTTTTTCTGAAAACAGTAGAATGATGTGCTTTACCATTTTGGCTTCCTCAGGTAAGTTTTGGCAAACTCCAATCTGGCTTTTTTATGTTTCTGTGTCAGAAGTGGGGAACTCCTGGGTCTCCTTCCATAGCGTCCCTTTTCATTCAGGTGACAACGTATAGTGCAAGCTCACACATTTGTTCCCTGTGCCTGAAGGTGAGCTTGAATTTGTCTGGAAGCTGATCGAGGTTCTTTATCTAACATTTGAACAATCCTTCGTTGCAATCTTTGATCATTTTTTTCTCTTTCGTCTACGTCCAGGGAGATTAGCTACAGTGCCATGGGCTGTAAACTTTTTGACAATGTTGCACACAGTGGACACAGGAACATTAAGCCCTAGATTTGGAGTTTTGTGGCCAAAGGGGTGCGTTAGCTACGCGTGCTTTTTTCTGGCCGCACCTTTTAAATACCGCTGGTATTTAGAGTTCACAGAATGGCTGCGTTTTCAGTGCGTTAGGCTCCAAAAAGGGAGCGTAGAGCATAATTTACCGCCACTGCAACTCTGAATACCAGCGGTGCTTACGGACGCGGCCAGCTTCAAAAACGTGCTCGTGCACGATTCCCCCATAGAAAACAATGGGGTATTTTGAGCCGAAAAAAAACCTAACACCTGCAAAAAAGCAGCGTTCAGCTCCTAACGCAGCCCCATTGTTTCCTATGGGGAAACACTTCCTATGTCTGCACCTAACACCCTAACATGTACCCCGAGTCTAAACACCCATAACCTTACATTTATTAACCCCTAATCTGCCACCCCCCCCTATCGCTGACACCTGCATATTTTTTTTAACCCCTAATCTGCCGCTCCGTACACCGCCACAACCTACGTTATCCCTATGAACCCCTAATCTGCTGCCCCTAACACCGCTGACCCCTATATTATATTTATTAACCCCTAATCTGCCGCCCCCAACGTCGCCTCCACCTACCTACAATTATTAACCCCTAATCTGCCGACCGGACCTCACCGCTACTATAATAAATGTATTAACCCCTAATCCGCCTCACTCCCGCCTCAATAACCCTATAAGAAATAGTATTAACCCCTAATCTGTCCTCCCTAACATCGCCGACACCTAACTTCACTTATTAACCCCTAATCTGCCGACCGCAACTCACCGCTACTATAATAAATGTATTAACCCCTAAAGCTAAGTCTAACCCTAACACTAACACCCCCCTAAGTTAAATATAATTTAAATCTAACGAAATAAATTAAATACTAAATACTTACCTGTAAAATAAACCCTAATATAGCTACAATATAACGAATAATTATATTGTAGCTATTTTAGGATTTATATTTATTTTACAGGCAACTTTGTATTTATTTTAACCAGGTACAATAGCTATTAAATAGTTATTTACTATTTAATAGCTACCTAGTTAAAATAATTACAAAATTACCTGTAAAATAAATCCTAACCTAAGTTACAATTAAACCTAACACTACACTATCAATAAATTAATTAAATACAATACCTACAATTATCTACAATTAAACCTAACACTACACTATCAATAAATTAATTAAATACAATACCTACAAATAAATACAATTAAATAAACTAACTAAAGTACAAAAAATAAAAAATAACTAAATTACAAAAAATAAAAAAATATTTACAAACATTAGAAAAATATTACAACAATTTTAAACTAATTACACCTACTCTAAGCCCCCTAATAAAATAACAAAGCCCCCCAAAATAAAAAAATGCCCTACCCTATTCTAAATTAAAAAAGTTCAAAGCTCTTTTACCTTACCAGCCCTGAAAAGGGCCATTTGCGGGGCATGCCCCAAATAATTCAGCTCTTTTGCCTGTAAAAAAAACACATACAATACCCCCCCCCACAACATTACAACCCACCACCCACATACCCCTAATCTAACCCAAACCCCCTTAAATAAACCTAACCCTAAGCCCCTGAAGATCTCCCTGTATTCACCACACCGGGTTCACCGATCGGTCCAGAAGAGCCTCCGATGTCTTCATCCAAGCCCAAGCGGGGGCTGAAGAGTGACGTCCATCCTCCGGCTGAAGTCTTGATCCAAGCGGCAAATGAAGAAGTCCATCTTCGGGAAGAAATCTTCATCCTATCCGGGCAGAAGAGGACATCCGGACCGGCAAACATCTTCATCCAAGCCGCATCTTCTATGTTTTTCCATCCGATGACGAGCGGCTGATCTTGAAGACCTCCGGCGCGGATCCATCCTCTTCGTTCGACGTCCAACTGAAGAATGAAGGTTCCTTTAAGGGACATCATCCAAGATGGCGTCCCTCGAATTCCGATTGGCTGATAGGATTCTATCAGCCAATCGGAATTAAGGTAGGAAAATTCTGATTGGCTGATGGAATCAGCCAATCAGATTCAAGTTCAATCCGATTGGCTGATTGGATCAGCCAATCAGATTGAGCTCGCATTCTATTGGCTGATCGGAACAGCCAATAGAATGCAAGCTCAATCTGATTGGCTGATTGGATCAGCCAATCGGATTGAACTTGAATCTGATTGGCTGACTCCATCAGCCAATCAGAATTTTCCTACCTTAATTCCGATTGGCTGATAGAATCCTATCAGCCAATCGGAATTCGACGGACGCCATCTTGGATGACGTCCCTTAAAGGAACCTTCATTCTTCAGTTGGACGTCGAACGAAGAGGATGAATCCGCGCCGGAGGTCTTCAAGATCAGCCGCTCGTCATCGGATGGAACAACATAGAAGATGCGGCTTGGATGAAGATGTTTGCCGGTCCGGATGTCCTCTTCTGCCCGGATAGGATGAATATTTCTTCCCGAAGATGGACTTCTTCATTTGCCGCTTGGATCAAGACTTCAGCCGGAGGATGGACGTCACTCTTTAGCCCCCGCTTGGGCTTGGATGAAGACATCGGAGGCTCTTCTGGACCGATCGGTGAACCCGGTGTGGTGAATACAAGGTAGGGAGATCTTCAGGGGCTTAGTGTTAGGTTTATTTAAGGGGGGTTTGGGTTAGATTAGGGCTATGTGGGTGGTGGGTTGTAATGTTGTGGGGGGGGGAGTATTGTATGTTTTTTTTTACAGGCAAAAGAGCTGAATTATTTGGGGCATGCCCCGCAAATGGCCCTTTTCAGGGCTGGTAAGGTAAAAGAGCTTTGAACTTTTTTAATTTAGAATAGGGTAGGGCATTTTTTTATTTTGGGGGGCTTTGTTATTTTATTAGGGGGCTTAGAGTAGGTGTAATTAGTTTAAAATTGTTGTAATATTTTTCTAATGTTTGTAAATATTTTTTTATTTTTTGTAACTTAGTTCTTTTTTATTTTTTGTACTTTAGTTAGTTTATTTAATTGTATTTATTTGTAGGTATTGTATTTAATTAATTTATTGATAGTGTAGTGTTAGGTTTAATTGTAACTTAGGTTAGGATTTATTTTACAGGTATTTTTGTAATTATTTTAACTAGGTAGCTATTAAATAGTTCTTAACTATTTAATAGCTGTTGTACCTGGTTAAAATAATTACAAAGTTGCCTGTAAAATAAATATAAATCCTAAAATAGCTACAATATAATTATTCGTTATATTGTAGCTATATTAGGGTTTATTTTACAGGTAAGTATTTAGCTTTAAATAGGAATAATTTATTTAATAAGAGTTAGTTTTTTTCGTTAGATTTAAATTATATTTAACTTAGGGGGTGTTAGTGTTAGGGTTAGACTTATCTTTAGGGGTTAATACATTTATTATAGTAGCGGTGAGTTCCGGTCAGCAGATTAGGGGTTAATAATTGAAGTTAGGTGTCGGCGATGTTAGGGAGGGCAGATTAGGGGTTAATACTATTTCTTATAGGGTTATTGAGGCGGGAGTGAGGCGGATTAGGGGTTAATAACTTTATTATAGTAGCGGTGAGGTCTGGTCGGCAGATTAGGGGTTAATTATTGTAGGTAGCTGGCGGCGACGTTGTGGGGGGCAGATTAGAGGTTAATAAATATAATATAGGGGTCGGCGGTGTTAGGGGCAGCAGATTAGGGGTACATAAGTATAACATAGGTGGCGGCATTGTGCGGTCGGCAGATTAGGGGTTAAAAAAATGTAATCGAGTGGCTGCGATGTGGGGGGGGGCCTCGGTTTAGGGGTACATAGGTAGTTTATGGGTGTTAGTGTACTGTAGAGCACAGTAGTTAAGAGCTTTATGAACCGGCGTTAGCCCAAAAAGCTCTTAACTCCTGTTTTTTTTCTGCGGCTGGAGTCTTGTCGTTAGATTTCTAACACTCACTTCAGCCAAGACTCTAAATACCAGCGTTAGAAAGATCCCATTGAAAAGATAGGATACACAATTGGCGTAGGGGGATCTACGGTATGGAAAAGTCGCGGCTGGAAAGTGAGCGTTAGACCCTTTCCTGACTGACTCCAAATACCAGCGGGCGGTAAAAACCAGCGTTAGGAGCCTCTAACGCTGGTTTTGATGGCTAACGCAAAACTCCAAATCTAGGCGTAAGATCTCTGGAGATGGACTTGTAACCTTGAGATTGTCCATGCTTTTCCACAATTTTTGTTCTCAAATCCTCAGACAATTCTTTGCTGCTCTTTCGCTTCTCCATGCTCAGTGTGGCACACAGAGACACACAACAGAAGGGTTGAGTACATTTTTCACCATTTAACTGGTTCCCAGTGTGATTTCTATATTGTCAGCACCTGTTAATTAATACAGGTGAGTTTAATTACAAATTACAGCAGCATCCCAAACTTGGAATGCAATTATTTCTTACAATTTTGAAAAGGTGCCAATAATTTTGTCCAGTCCATTTTTGGAAATTTGCAGGGAATGTGTCAGGTTTGGCTTTTTTTTCTCCACTTTTTTGTGTCATACCAATACAAACAATAGAAATAAACATGTGAATGCCTAAACATTTGTAATTGCAACAATTTTCTGACAGAAATGCAGGGGGGACAATATTTTTGGCCATGACTGTATATGATAAACTGCCTATATTAAAAACTGAAATCCATTATATCCCTTTAAATATGTGACGTGCCTCATTTGCATATGTATATTTTTCCTTTTGCTGAGCAAGTCAACTGCAAGACATTTATGAAAGTATATGCACATTCTTAAATTGTATTATTAATCATGCCATGTTATAACCTTAAAGGAATAATAAACACAATTTATTTTTAATATGTTTTCATCTTCTTTAAAGGGACAGTCTATTCAAAATTAAACGTTTATGAATCAGATAGGACATGCAATTTTAAGCAAGAGGGCACTGATTGGCTAAAATGCAAGTCTGTCAAAAGAACTGAAATAAGGGGGCCATCTGCAGAGGCTTAGATACAAGGTAATCACAGAGGTAAAAAGTATATTATTATAACCGTGTTGGTTATGCAAAACTGGGAATGGGTAATAAAGAGATAATCTATATTTTTAAACATTATAAATCCTGGAGTAGTCTGTCCCTTTAAGTAAAGCCCCAATACTGTACCCTGTTGCATCTTGCTTTTATCCACTTGTTCAAAATCTTATATTTTTTGCATTTTCATGTAATAATAAAACAAACACTACAAAAAATAAATACATCATTGTAGTTGACAACTTAAAGGAACAATTTATATCTGTTATTATATGTAGCTTATTCTTTGATATCTTTGTTAAAGGGACAAAAAATAAAATAACTTACATGCTATTATTCGTTAGAACATGTATTTTTAACACTATTAACCCTGCAATTCTATAGGTGAAACACATACAGGGAGTGCAGAATTATTAGGCAAATTAGTTTTTTGACCACATCATCCTCTTTATGCATGTTGTCTTACTCCAAGCTGTATAGGCTCGAAAGCCTACTACCAATTAAGCAT